>NW_006408556.1:2092008-2099316 GCF_000296735.1 Chrysochloris asiatica
TTTTGAACTGCTGACCTTGTGATTCGCAGCCCGATTTGTAACCACTATGCTACCAGAGCTCCATATATATATATATATATATATACATATATGTATATGTATGTTGTTGTTGTTATGTGCCATGGAGTTTGTTCCGACTCATAGCGATCCTGTGCAGCGTTCCCAAAGCTGTAAATCTTTACAGGAGCAGAAAGCCTCATCTTTCTCCAGCGGAACAGCTGGTAGTTTCAAACTGTTGACATTGCAGTTTGCAGCCTGATTCATAACCACTACACTAACAGAGCTCCTTATGTATATATATATTAATGTTATGGCTTTATGAACCTATCTCCTGTGGTTGCATATACAGGCTACTTCTGGGTTTTCACACTACAGTGATTGAGCTCGTATTACTGGGTCAAAGATTTGAACAATTCTTAAAATTATATAATTGTTGGGTGAGGATATTAGAACTCTTTGGGTTGCAAGTAAGAGAGAACCCATTCAAACTGGCTTAAGTAAGAAGAGAAATATTGGCTCACATTGCTGGAAAGGCCAAGGAAGGCAGGGCTGCCTTCAGGGTAACCCAATAGCCTTAAGAGTCTACCCAACCCTCACTCCCACTCCATCCCTCACTTCTGCTTTCCTCTGCACCAGCCTTCTGCCCAGGCACGCCTATTCCATGTGATACAAGATGGCCCCAGCAACTTCAGACACTCCCATCTGTATTAGTTTCCTATGGCTGCTGTAACAAATAGCCACAACTTGGTGCATTAAGATGACTGACTTCGTCAGAGTTCAAAATTGCAATGTAGGTACGGCCTTGTTACCTTTGGAGGTTCTAAGAAAGAGCTTGTTCTTTGCCTTTTCCAGCTTCTGGTGACTGTTGGCATTCCTTGGCTTGTGGTTGTAGCTCTGGCTGCTCCATGCTTCACATCACCTTCACCTCCACTTAACAATTGCAACATAAAGCAACATTTTTTTTTTTTTTTTTAACCATATAAGGTATATTTACTTCTTAATCCCCAGCACCTGTGAATATTCTCTTTGGGAGGTCATTTTTCAGTTTACCACACCATCCTTACTATGAAGAATCCCAGAGGACCAACTGGCAAAAGTTCAGGGAAGGGCTCTAATTGGCTAGTTTGGATCATATGCCAGTCATTGTAGCCAGGGCACAAAGGGCCTCTGATTGGTCCACCTTGTGGCTGGAGAGTGGGGCCAGCCCTAGCTAATCTAATCACATGGGCTGAGTAGTATTACTGTGGGCTGAGGAGGGAGAACTCCCCAAAGAAGGAAGATATGAGTTGGTTTTGATGAGTTGGTTTCAGCTCATATGGACCCTGTATAGGACTTTTGAGGCTGTAAATCTTTATGGGAGCGGAAAGCCTCATCTTTCTATTGTGGAGCTGCTGGTGGATTTGAACTGCTGTCCTTGTGATTAGCATCCCAACTCATAACCCACAATACTGCCAGGGCTCCTGAGAAGATATAGCGACACTGTGTAAAGAGGTTGTAAATCTCTACGGGAGCAGAAAGCTTCATCTTTCTCCTGTGGAACAGGTGGTAGTTTCGAACTGCTGACCTTGAGGTTAGCAGTCCGACTTGTAATCACTACACTACCAGAGCTCCTTTGTTGTTGTTAAGTTCCGTTGAGTTGATTCCAACCCACAGCAACCCTGTATAGGGTTTCTGAGTAGCCGCTGGTGACCTTGAACTGCCAACCTTGCAGTTCAAATGGCTTTGCAATCTGGTGCATTAACCCACAGCACCACACCAGGACTCTAGCAACACAAGGACTCCTTCAGCATTCAGTAAATTCTCAGAGTTTACTGTGTGTCAGAGAGCCCTGGAGAGGTGCTGTAGGATGATCACTGGACTGTCAACCACATGGCCAGCAGTTCAAACCCACCAGCTGCTCTCTGAAACCCTCTGCAAGTTCTCTGTGAGTTGGGACTGACTTGATAGCACTTAACAACAGTGTGTCAGACACTGTTCTCAGCATTTTGCATGTACTTATCCATGTATTTCTTACAACGCCCCATGAAAGGAACGAGGCAGAGAAAAATCAAGCAACTTCTCAAATTCTCACAGCTAAGAAGTGGAGGCAGGATTTGAACCCAGGAGGTTGGTGCCATAGTCTAAGCTCTTTACCACTACTTCTTGAAGTGATAAATAATATAGTTTGGTGAGAATATAGGGAATGTGTGGGGGCTAGTCCAGGACATTTTGTTGGGGATGGGCTGAAGAGGGCCTCCAAGGTCAGGCAAGGTACTGGGACTCCACTTGGGTATTAGTCACTGTTAGAGCAGGGATTCATGTGACCAGGCATTGCTTTCAGCCTAGTCTAGAACCTAGAGATGACGGTGGCAAAGTCCTTCATTAACCTCTTTGCCAGAAGTTGGGGATAACCCTGCCCCTGGGAGGTCACTGGTCATCCCTGAGGTCATGACCATTAAAGGTCATGGGGCTGGAACATTTCTTCCAGGGGAACAAGGTGAAGAGAGGGAGTCTTATCTTCCTACCACATTCTAGAAAGGAGCAGCCCCTTCCTCAGGCCTCTCAGCAAGCTGGGAACCCCACGCTGTGACCCCTTCCCTGCCTACTGTTTTCCTGGTGCCCTCAGTTCAGCCTGGAGCACCCTCCCTCTGCCTCTGCCTTTTTCCCGGCAGTGGTTCCTTCATCTTCCCAGGAACCAGTGAGTGGTAGGCAGATGAACTATTTAATAAGAGAGCAGTCTAGAGAGGGCTTCAGTCGTGGTGTCTGCTGCAAGACTGAGTGGCTCTTGGCTCTTGGCCTTGTCCTGGGCTAGTGGCCCCCAGATTGACCCTGGTTATGGGAACTATACGCATGCCTCATGGCTCATCCCTACAGAGGTTCTCTTAGGGAACCAGCAGCAATGCTATTTGTGTCAAAACTATAGTTTGAAGAGGGGGACACACTGGATACCCTGGTTTTGGGATCTCAAATAATGGGACCCAAAAAACTGTAGCTGAGGGAGAGACAAAAACTTGAGAGTTTCTAGGGAGTGTGTCAGAGATGACAATAATGTCCTGGCACTGGAGGGTCCTGGGGACTCATGGATAGGATCCACCGGTTCTCTTGACTTTCTCACTTGATGGTTATCGAAGGCCCAGTGAGCAAGTAGGTGGAACTGGCCGCGGCCTCCCAGCCTCTGCGACCCCTTCTTCTCCTCTTCCCCAGACTTACACATGCACACACAGGTGCACACATGTATACCCGGTTCTCCAATCCACCAACCCTATAAGACCAGAGACAATACTTCCTGTGCTGACCAGCTTCCCCCAGGCCCAACCTCACTGAGTGCGGTCCGCCAGCCCACATGGACTTTACAAGATGGACCTAGTGTGGGTTCTTGAGAATTTGGAATTAGACTCTCAGATGAGTGCTTGGAATCCTTTCCTTCTGGAGCTGCAGACACTGCCAAGATAGAAAACCGTTTTTCCAGGCTGCCTAGCGCCTAGGGTTCTATACCATGAGAGTTAGCATCTGCTAAACGGATGTACTTACCTGAGATGTGGAAGTACAAATGAAACAAAGGCCAACTTCCTGGTCCTGTTGGCTGATTGGGTGTCAGATCAGGGACACATGGTTTTCATTTCTGTTGCACGTCCATGTCCAGTCACTAGTTTTGTGGGACTCCAGAAGCAGGATGGTGTGACAGCAGCTTCCAAATGCCTGGATTGCAGTTGCAGCATTGTGATCCAATGGTAGCTCCTGGTTCCCTGCTTTGCTGATGGGACGAGGGTGGCACCTCCGTTGGAGAGTTAGTTCCATAGTGTTGTTCCTAGAGTCAGTCCTGCAGGCCTGGCATAGGGCCAACTCCTATGGTACTTTCAATGACTCTGTAAGTACCTAATTTGCTATATTAATTCCCTCTCTGCTTAAAATTCCCACATGGCTTCTGTTTCCTGCATTGAACCCTGATTGAAACAGACACAAATACACTTTGTGCTAAGGGTCCAGACTTTCAGCACTAAGCTAACAGGTCATGAGACAACCAAGTGGAAGCGCAAGCACAGAGGTGGGCAGAGACACATAACCCTCACAGCCCTGGGAGGAGGCTGACAGGAAACTTTTCCCTTCCCGAGGGCTCTGTGGTTCTGGCCTGTTAGGATAGCGTGTGGATATGCTCATTCATATCCCTTGGTATTCTACCATCCCGAGTCTTGGCCAATTCCCCATTCAGTAGTCAGCAAGATCTCTGTTGTCTTAGAAAAGGGATGACTCAGCAAGAGAAAGAGAGACAAGCTGTGGCTGCCTGGCTTCTGAGTTTCAAAATCGCAACCCTCAAGGGGAAACGGAAATGACTCATGTGTACAAACAGTTTGGGAGATTTGGGGGCTTGTGGGATGACAGAAGAGCGAACTTTCCACTCTCCCTCTACATACACAGAGTTTTCTCAACTAGCAGTTGGGGAGAGTCGAGGGAAAGCAAGCAGGGCATAGATAGGCCCTTTCAGCTTGGCTCACTCTGTCACATGATTGGGTTGTTAAAAATTCTAACCCAAATAGCTTAGTTCCTCTTAGCTATTTACTTAGTTCATCTTTTGCAGCCAGATTCAAGTCAGAGGTCAGTGGCCAGCCTATGAAGAGATTGCATTTGGCTCAGGTGACCACTACTGGTTCAAGCAGTCATGGCTAGGAACTGGATCACATGGTTCAAAGCTGGGTCGGGGATGGATTCTTCTCTTAGAGGGGGATGCAGAAAGGAGGCACGGCAGATACTTCTAGAACTGAAAGGACAGTTCCTCTTAACAGCTGACAAGTCCCTAAAGGCAAGGCCTATTTGTTATATGGCCTGTGCGTGTGTGTGTGCTTCTTTCATCTCCTGGGTCTGTAACGGAGCCATTTAAAATTTGTTTTAAACCAGATGAACTACATCCTTTCAAATTCTTCCACGCTGAAGAAAACTACTACTTCATTCAGAATTCCAGCAGCAGCAGAACATTTCATGCTTATTTCTTCTAAAGCCATGAGAGCCTGGGCCTGCCACCGGAGTGCCCTTGTGCCTCATTTTCCTGCTTTTTAACTATACACACCTCTTGGAAGGCACATATGAAAACCATGAGCATAAAATTGTTATGAAAAAAGGTAGCATAGTGGTTGCGAATCAGGCTGCAAACCTTAAGGTCAGCAGTTTGAAACTACCAGCTGTTCCGCAGGAGAAAGAGGGGGCTTTCTGCTCCTGTAAAGATTTACAGCCTTGGAAACCCTGTACAGGGTTGCTGGGAGTCAGAACTGACTCCACAGCACATCACAACAACAACAAATAGATGTAAAGATGATGGGGAATGAGACAATGTCTCTCCTGGAACTAGGCCCCCAGCCTCAGACCTCCATTCACAGGGCCCTAGCCCCTGAGTGGAAGAGACCCCTCCCTACTCCAGGGCAGGCACAGTGAGGGGGCTGGGCTAGGCCAGGCTGGGTGCTGATGGAGCCTTTCCCCTGTGATGGATGGCCAGGAGGTTGGAGCTGCAGTTCCAATTTGCTCCCCATTTGGACGGCCGTTTTACCCACAATTCAACTTGTCAGGGCCACAAATCACTCAGCACAATCAGACCAAGGAGGTGGTAGGGGGACGGGCCTGGAGGTAGGAGGCAGGAGGCAGGATGCAGGGGCATGATGGTTTCTGGATGCCCCAGGGCTGGGGGAAGTGGTGATGGGGAACTGAGGAGACAACCCCTACCTCTTGCCATTAGGGTGTGGATCAGAAATGAGAGGTTTGGCTCTACCCTGGGCCCTTATTTCCCTCCAACCTATTTCCTTCATGCTCCAGTCACCCCCATGGTTCTAAACAACCCAGTCCCTATCCAGGTCTAGTCCTGAATCCCCCCTCCCAGCTCCCTGTCTAGGTGTCCTTTCATCCCCTTGGAAACAAAGACAAGGAATCCTGTGTTTATTGCCCTACAGTCTCCCAGAATGTCCTTGGGTCCAGCCAACCATCCTGGCTCTGCTAATATTTAAAAACATCCAGGGCCTTCTGCTGCCTCTTGTCCCACAGCCCAATCATGGTTTCAAGGCCCTCTACCTCCAGGTGAGAGTCCAGTCATTCATTCATTCATTCCAAAAGCATATCTGGGCATTTACTATGTCACAATAGTGAATAAAAACATGGAGACCACAGTCCAGTGAGGATAACAGACATTTAATGAACAATAAGAGAAGTGTTCAACCTCAAACTGAGTTGACAGATAACTGAGGAGACAGCCCATGAGCCACAAGGGGTCTGTCAAGTTTGCCGTTTCTTTCCTCCTGCTTTCTATAACATTCTGCTTAGGCTCACCTCATCTGGGAAGCCTTCCACGATTGCTCCATCCATATACTATGTTAATAGGCACTTCATGATGGGTCTCTGAATTCAAGACTTCTGGAGGTGGCTTGTCTTCCCTTAAGACTTCCAAAGGATAGGCAGTATCTTCTGATAAGATTTGGAGGTCCCCAAGGGGGAAGACACTCCAAATATAGGGGCCCTGTTTGCTCAAATATGGCCTGGGTGCTCCCAGAACCTCCTTATGAATCACCTCAGATGCTTCTTTCCCTAGGAAACCTCCCTTGCATGGAGGTGGAGCACTCCCTCAGCCTCCTACCACTACCCCTCCCATGGCCCTGAAGGCACCAGAGGTGCAGCTCTCTCCACCCCTAGGTGCCCGGGGGCATTCAGGGCCAACATAAGATCTCTTCTCCAGTTCTGCTATCAACAACCCCCTACCCCACCTTCAGTCTCCCCCACTTCTGCCCTCTGCTAATGATGATGTAGAGGCAGAGAGAGCAACTCTGATCAACAGTAGCTACCTCCTAGGTCTTGTTTTGTGTGTTTTTTTTCTTAAATGTTTCATTGTGAATTATGTGATAGTTTACATGAGAGAACATTAGTTTTACATTCATTCTATTGTATATCGTCTCATTGCCATGGTTACAATCCCCTCCATGCATCATCAACCAACCATACCCCCCAGATCTTCAGCACACAGTCGCTCTCCCTCTCTAGATCTAAAGTCTCCAGCTGCTCCATAGCTCCACATCATCATCTCTGCCTCCATTTCAGGCATCACTGCTTCTCTGGGTAGGGTCCTGCTCTCTGATCTTTTTCCTTGATGGTCCTAGGGACCTCCGCTCCTAGACTGAAAAGTCACTACCCTCCTTGCTATAAAACGTCTACCTTTACACTTCCAACCCTCACAATCAGTCCTGATAACAAGTATTCACTATTGTTTCACAAGAGACCCGTCTGCATTTCATTGCATCAGCCCCGCCTAGTCAGATTGAATACTACTCACTGGAGATTCTACCTTCCTCCAGGCCCTCT
>NW_006408556.1:2099736-2181123 GCF_000296735.1 Chrysochloris asiatica
GGTCTTCACCCGGGTTCACAGAAGTCTATTGAACATTGTAGGGTTTAGCTCACCACTTCATTGCTGTTTTTCCCTCACTTCCCCTTATCGGTGTCGAACATGGTTATCAATCACAGCGTGTATTCCCATTGAGTCTTAGTCTTGGAAGGGGGTTTGCACTGAGGGGACCCAACCACTTGCCTCGATGTTTCCTGGGCAAGCAAGTTGCTTGTTCTGCCTCAGTCTGCCTCGGTCTTGTTTTAGAAGCTGATACTTCCGCCTGGGCCTGGATGAATTGGGAAGGGTGTGGTGAGGGAGTTAGGCCCCCCTCATGGCTGGGGCTGGACCCAGAGGCCACAAGAATAGAAGAGTTGGGGCTAGAGAAAGGAAGGTGTGGGGCTTACAATTAACCTTACCCAAAGAATTTAGCCTTTGTCCTTGGTTCCTAAGAGACAACCTTTAAAACCTTAGACTTACCCCAGTGACTGAAGTGTCTCTGACCACAAGTAACCTAACAGTTTATTCTAATGAGGCCATGACTCTGCGGTTGAATTCAACCATGTGTAATGATTCCATCAATCCTGCTGCGTAGAGAGACCCAACATGGCCACTTCCCTGGACTTTCTGGGTTGGTGATAGACAGAGATGCGTGCGGCATGGGAGTGTAATGTTTCTTATAGGGAATAGGCGTCCCTTCCTTAGTATCCTTTTTTTGAATCTTTGCTGAATAAAGTGGTGATTTTAAGTATAGCATGTTCCTGAATTTTGCCAATTGTTCTAATGAATTGCCCAACCAAAGGAGTAGTGGGGACCAGCAGTAAGGAGATTCTGAGTATCCCAAAGCTTACAAATGGCATCCTGAGGACCTAGAGGGAACTCCCAAGTTTGTAGTCAGCAGGTCAAAAGCGAGGGGGGAAGGCTGTGAGCCTCCCAGATCACCAACGTATTCAAGAAGGTAGAGGTACCCTAAAATGTATAGCCTGCAGGTTAGAGGTGAGGGTATTGTGGGGACCCCAAGTTGGACCCCAAGAAGCCTTGTACCCTTTAGCTTGTGAGATTGGACCTAGCTCTGGTGGTTAGGATCAGAGGAAGCGCTGCATTTGCAGTTTGGAGGAAAACTGGATTGGATTGATCCAATCCAAGGGTGACTTGCAGACCCAGGTTTTTTTTGTGAGTTCAGATTCATCAGCTTACCTTTCAGCAAAATGGGCAGAAGCACACGACCGGAACTTGGAGAGGTGAAGCAGGGAGGCAGGCAAGAGCAACCCTGGTGGTCTAGTTGGTAGGGGTGGCCCATCGCCCATCCTGGTGGGCCCAGGACGTTCAGTGATGAAATCCTACAGACAGAGTGTGCTCACTCTGAAAAGCTCCAATATGTGAACATTTGCTTCTAGACAAAAACCTAATCGAGGGACAACTGCTCTGTTTGCGAGGAATCCACTCTAGGATCCTGGGCGATGCGTTTTCCTGGTGAATTTCAACGAGGTATCCTTTGCCTGGCATTGATTTATGCTTCCAACCTTTCTGGCGCTAGCAGCTTGTATAAAAGGGAGGACAGAGCACATCAGAGGCGGGTTTCTTTAGCTGATCTCTGCGAAGATCCTTCCGCCCACCAGAAAGGAGGAGCAGGCAGGAGTAGGGGGAGGCTTAGAGGAGTTGAGCTCCCCTTTCTCTGCGGGGGCCCGGACTCAGATGTCACACACCTCCTGGGGTGGACTGTTCTGATACTTGGAGACATGTGGATTTGGTTCTTGGCAACAAGCCCGATTCTCAGAGGGGACAGAGCAAAGCTGCTTCCACCCGAGGCTCCAGGCTCCGCTCTTCTCCTCTGCTCACTGGCTTCTTTCAAGACCCTCCCTTTTGATGGATTTGCGTTTTCAACTCCCCTCTTTCTACTCTTTGCCTTCCCCTCCCTCCTTTTTCCGTTTCCCACAGTCTTCTCCCAAACCTCCCTTCCTCATCCTGCCCAGGGTAGGGCTGAGTCAGTGGCTCCCTGCCCCTTTGGATTCTGAGTGGGTTGGGCACCTGGGAGGCATCAGCAGATCTGAAAAGGGTGATAGCCCCTCAGGACTGGGCTGTCAGACTGACAAGCACCATAGCTAGTGGCCACCAAGGTGGTCTCCTCCACAGCCCCCTTCTTGGATCAGCTCTCTTCTTAGCCCCTTCAAGCCTAGGGATGGTCATGAGGCTTCTCAGACCCCTGCTACACTCTGATTAGTATTCCCCTCCCTAAGCCCTTCAGCAAGTACCCTGGGTGAGGAGCTGACTGCTTCCTGTCTCCCCCCACTTCACCCTTCACAGCCCTTCCTCTGCCTACTCCCCCTTTTCCTTCTTCTCTTTCATCTTTTCTTCCCAGGTTCCCTCCTTCTCCATTACCCCTTCCTAGACTCATTTCTGCTGGAAGGGGCTGACTGGGCAGAGCTATAGCCCACAGTAATAAAAATTGAGGAGTGGAAGGGTACCTAAACTAAAAAAGCTCAAACTCCAGTGCTGGTGACCTGGGTAGTGTGCACACCACACCATCCCTCCTCTTCTGTGTCTCTCTGCACAGCTCCTTCCTCTATCTTCCTCTGCAGACTGTCTATGACTTCTATGGGTGTGGAGCCAGATGTGCCCAGCCCCAGCTCCACTTACTGTCATTCTCTTTCTAGCTATAGTCTTTGTGTTAGGATAAATCCAAACTCCCCAGGAGAGGGAACCTGATTGACTCAGCTTGGTAATGTCCTACCAGCTGTGGCCAGGGGGCCCAGATCCTGTCCCAACGAGGCCTCCATCCCATGGCCCATCTGTTGCAGGAGCAGCTCTCAGCAAGTATGCTATGTGGTTGGGACACAGGCTGAGCAGATATCACAAGAATGACTGTGACAACTTGTGAGGTGTCTGAAAGCAAGGTCACTGCTTGCTAAGTGTCCCCCGTAGGGAATTTAGTGGAATGTTGTAATAAAGCAAGGACTGTCATCTCTCTGAAAGTGTCCCACTCCCATTTCCCAAAAACTCTGGTTCTCAGATTTCCCTATGTGTAAAGTCACATGGACACAGGACACACAACATGTTACCCCAAAAGGGAAAAAATGATGACTTCCTACTGTATTTAACCTTAAAAACTTACATTCGCCAAAACATATTAAGAAGAACATCCCCACTAAAAGCCTAACTAACTAACCTTACTAGAGAAATGGTGACTGGTTCAACAGTTGCATCAGGCGTCCTTAGCTCTTCTAAGAGAGGCTCAGGAGATCTTTGCTGTGCTTGTTGGTGATGGACACTTGCCTGCCTAAATCTGTACTTTCTAGAATCAGGGGACTAACAGACTGTTTAGACACGATGTATAAATATCCTACGTGCTTTTTCAGAGACCTTTTCACTGAGGTCCAACCAGATGTTACTGGACCAGCCATTCCCTGGCTACTCCTATCTCAATCACCTGTTCTTGAAGTGCTCAGCGATTTGCAGCGTAGGCTCACCCTGTCCCATGCAGTGCTGTGCATTTTAATTACGTTGTTCAAAGACTCATGGGACAATAGTCAAATTCAAACTGTAGAGAAGAGATTCAGTGAATTTAAGGCAGCAAACATCGTAGCTACTGGCCACGTACCATATCCTGCTATTGACATGTCTGCCTGTATCATCTACGTAGTTGCTCAATCCTGAGGTCATGAGGTCTTGCTTGGAATACTAAGCACTGTGTCAGCATGGCAAATGATGATGTACGTTCATATGGCAGCACTGTGTCACATGTGACCACTTTCAATGCTATTGACAAGTTCCTTAGCGAATTTGACTCAAGCTTGTTCCTAATGCCTGGAGTAATAGATGAGATACCAAAATTCAGGGATGTATAAGATAGACTTCCATCAAAAAACTGGGAAATGGTTCATATCAAAGCATTCAGATATCCTGAAGCTCTGACTGGTGCTCCAAAAACCTTTTCCAACCTGGCAAAGGCAGCTCTGCCTCATGTGGTAAAAACACCACCAACTATGTGAAGCTCTTGAGCAGGCAAGTCTGTTGCAGGAGATGTCCCTGAAGTGCACTCAGAATGCCTTGAAGCGCAAACTTCCCTAAATTGATGGCAGCTTCTTCAATGCAGAACAGGAATTACCTCTAAGGTAACTGACCAGGTATCTGTCACAAAGGGTGTCTGAGAGAAGATGGTCAGAAACATACTCATCTGTGGAAGGTCATTGGTCGACTTTTGTTTAACCATTTGTACCACCCAGAGGCTCATGTATATAATTCTTGTAATCACCAAGAGACACTTGGAAGAAAGGCCTGGATCTGCTTCCAAAAGATCACAGTCTTAAAAACTCCCTGGAGTACAAATAGAACTCTGACCATATGGCTTGGCATGAGTTGGAATTGACATAATGGCATCTGTTTCATTTAAAAATATATATCAAGGTGAAAAAGGCAGGCTACCAAGTTAAGGAATGTAATTGCAATACATATATGTCAACAAAGCCCTGGAGTCCAGAATAGAAAGAACTCCTATAAATCAATAAGTAAAAGACAGACAAGCCAATAATAATCATAAAAAAACTGGCAAAAGATTTGAATAAGCACTTCACAAAAAATGATGCCCCAATGATCAATAAACATAAGAAAATGTACTCAACATCTTAAGTCATCAGGGAAATGCAAGTTGAAGCATAAAATGATACCACTACACACGCACCAGAGTGGCTAAAATAAAAAGCGAGATGTACCAGTTGCTGGTGAGGATGTGGCTCAATTGCAGCTCTCAGGCCCTGTTGGTGGAAGTCTAAATTGGTACAGCCACTTTGGAAAATTATTTGTCAGTATCTATTAAGCCGAGCACTTTCAACCCTATGATGCTACAATTCTGTCATAGATACAAACCCATCCAAAGTATGTACAAACATCCAGAGCAATCCACGTACTAAAACTATCATAGCAGCCCTATGTTGGATGGTCCAAAGCTGGAAACAGCCCACTGCCCGTGGACGTAGACTGCACATAAATTCTGATACAATCATAGATGGGCATAGTACTTAACTACACAGTGAGAACTGCATATAACATGAATGAATTTCACACTGTTGAGGGAAAAGGCCAGATACCAAAGTGTCTGTATAATTCCTTATGCATATTAAGTTCAAAAGCAGGCAAAACTAATCTGAGCTGTTAGAAGCCAGGTTACAGCTACCCTTTGGGGAGGTTGGTGGCTGGCAGGGGACTTGAGGGGGGCATTTCTAAGTGTTTATTTCTTGATCTGGGTGTAGGTAGATTATACAGATACATAATTTTTTAAATGCAATGAACAATTCACTTTGGATCTGTACACGTTTCTTTATTGAAGCATCTGCTAATAAAAGTTATACAAGCAACCTGAGGAACTTACTGTAAAATGCAGTTTTAAAAGTCAGGACTCACTCTCAAGTATTCCAATTCTTCAGGTCATGGGTTGGACTGGGAATCTGCATTTTATTTCAGCAAGGTCCCTATTGCAAGTTGTTGGGAGAGCCATCCTTTAAACCCCTGGTCCTGGCTAGCGCTGGATCAACCTCACTGCTGTTCAGGGTCTTGTGCAGGCCATGGGGTGTGGGAGGGGCAGACTGGGATGTACCTGAAGGTGGCTGGGAGAGTCTGGCTCATGTCTGGAGCTCTCTCAGTGTGAACTTTCCCTGCAGGGCCCCTGTGAGGGCCAGTCTTTCTTGGGCTCAGGTGTGGAAGGCAGGAGAGCCCCATCCACTGTCCCAATTAGGTGACAGGTTCTCTGGGTCTCAGTTTGCTTTGTTCAACATGAGAGGTACATTCTACTGCCTCAGAGTGGGTTCTAAGCATGATTTCCAACTCTGGTCCTGTCCCAGAATAACTGTCTTTGGGCCCATTGGCTGCTCTCTCTGGGTCTTAGGTGGTTTACCCATAAAACAAGGCACTATGTGATCCTCCCACTCACTGCTCCCCTGGCCACCTCCTGCTCGTACCTTAATACACCAAGTAGCATTCTCTCAATACCTCTTGGAGGGTGCAGTGGGTCTTATCCATATTAGTTCCCAGTAACCCCTGGTGCCCCTGTATAGTAAGTAATTATTGAAATGGAACCTCTGGGGACTTCCCAGCTCTGGCAGCTGAGATCCAGGTTCCTTGTTTTCTAGAGATAGTACAAGAGCAGGATGCTTGGGTCCCCAAGGGCAAGAGGGGTTCTGAGACACCATCATGCCATCATGCTTCTCTCTAGCTGGCCTGTGATGTGACAGATGCCCTGTGGATAAGGGCATCCAAAGAGGTACCCTGTCCCTCCCACCTGTCTGGAGGCCTGGCAGGCAGGCAGTTGGGTGGTTCTGGCTGTGTCCCTGCTGCTGAGTTCATTAGAGGATGACATATGAATGCCTGGTTTGGGCAGGGCAGCCAGGGCCTCAGGCACCCATAAGAGCCTGCAGGGGCAGGCCTGCGCTAATTGAAGGCTTAATTAATTTTCCCAGTGGAGGCTGCAGCCAGTGCCTTCCTTCTGCCATCTGGCCATTTGTCTTCTCCTGGTGGGATCATGCCTGCTTGAGGAACCTTGGCTGCTCCTCCGACTGGGTCCAGTGCACTGCCTGGCTGCCACCTTGGGCCTCCACCTCCTCCCTACCCACCTCAGGGTGTTTCTCACTTTGCCACTCTGCCTGGCCCGTGTTCCAGGGTCGCTCCTTACTTCAAGCATTCAGGGTTATGCACAGGCCCTGGGGCTTCACCAGATACACCCGAATGCTTGCCAGAATGTTCTCGAGGTCGACAGTCCTTCTGGAATGTTCCTGAGGATACAGTGTGTCAATCGTTGCAGTCTACCACTGTTTGTGTGAACAAGGCACCCCCACACACACCAGGCCAGATTCCAGAACAGAGTGGGTGGTCCTGAGGGGTTTGCTGACTATAGGGACAGAAGGGGCTGCCCAGAGGTGACCTGTCCCAGAGACAGGTGGAAAGAAAAGGGAATAAAGGTCAGTGAGCTCCCAAAGTAAACCAGTCAGTGAGCCAGGAACCGTGCATTCAGTTTTAGATTTTAATATGCAGCAACAATTTGAGGCACCTTAAGGAGCAAGGAGCTCTGGTAGCGTAGTGGTTACGAATCGGGCTGCAAACCTTAAGGTCAGCAGTTTGAAACTACCAGCTGTTCTGTGGGAGAAAGATGAGGCTTTCTGCTCCCGTAAAGATTTACAGCCTCAGAAACCCTGGACAGGGTTGCTATGGGTCGGAACCGACTTGATGGCACTTAACAACAACAACAAGGAGCCCTGGCAGTGTAGTGGGTTACACGTTGGGTTGCTAACCCCAAGGTCAGGAGTTTGAATCTACCAGCTGCTCCACAGAAGAAAGAGGAGGCTTTCTGCTCCTGTAAAGATTCACAGCTTTGGAAACCCTACATGGGGTCATTGTGAGTCAGAATGGACTTGATGGTGGTGGAGTGATGTATGGTCCCGTTTTACAGACAGGGAAATGAGAGTTCTGGGCCGTTAACTCATTTGATCACTTTCACTGTTGGTTAAGTGGGGATGCTTAGGTTGGCTGCTCTGAAGCCCACACAACCATCCAGATAAAGGAGCCTGTGGATTTGTATTGGGTTATACAATCTAGGGCAGGAAATGCTTCCAAAATGCCTCCACGGTTGACTAGAAACCATTATTCTGTAACCTTGTGCAGCATCCTGCTCTTCTGTACCTCCCAGAGTGGGAAGAGGGCAGTGTGGGCTGTCAGGAGAGCTAGCCTCTACTGCTGAATTGGTGAGGGACCTAGGGCCTCAATCCCTTCATCTGATAATATCAGAGTTGCTGGCTCAGGGGTGCTGTCAGCCTCCCATGGGGCCACATGCTGTCAGAGGAGGTCACATGGGGGCTGTCAATATCATTGGCCTAGGTGCTCATTTTCTCCCTTGGCATCAAGCCGCATTTCCCACCCCCACCCCCCAACCCTGTTCCCCATAACAGAAAACTCCACAGCATTAGGGACTTGGGCTAAAGGCTCAACGCTGCTATTTACTCTCTGCAGAGCAAGTCACCTGCGAGATGTGGACTCTCTTTATATAGCCTTTGTTCTCTCCAACCAGACGAACATACCTGTTGTGTGATGAATTCCCTCGTGCAGCCTTTTGCTCCTGATCTTTTGCAAAAGGAACAGCGTTGGGGATTTGCTAAGTAATGGACTAGCCCCAAGGTGCTGGTCTAGCTAGAAAGTCCACCTAGTAATTGACACAGGGCTATGTGGAAGGGCTTGGGGTACAGAGGTTCTGAGGTTTCCTGGTTGATGAAGGCTGGAAGGAATGCCGCATCCTTTGGGACTTGGAAGCCCCCTGCTGAAAATCTCCTGGACTTGTCTGAGAGCTGTATAGGTTACATACTGTGCTGGTCAAGAAGTGACAGCCAGCCTAGAGTTGAGCAACGGCAACTGGCAGAGTGGTGGTGGGCCGAGAGACGCCGCTGTTGAGCGTTTCTGGGTGCTGAGCATGAACACCTGTTCTGGGGAGAGTTAGCATTGCAGCTCCATACTGGGACTCCTCCCGGACCTTGCCCAATGCCTCTCTTCAGTTCTATACTTTTTTGTTCTGTTAAAATTATTGTTGCAGGTACAATGTTTTCCAGACGAGAGTTGGGACTGGTGAGGGCTGGTGATGACTGGAGTTGGGGTTGGTTTAGGGATTGAAATCCAGTTTGGAGTTGGGACAGAACTAGGATTCCTGCTAAATTCTAGATGAGGAACAAAACTCTGGACCAGAGCTGGGATTTGTACTTTAAAGGCAGGGGTTAGGGTTTGTTTCTGGACTAGGAATTGTTCTGTTAACGGCCAAGATTGAAGCTGGGGCAGCCCCTGGAAGGATGGAAGTCAGAGCTGGGAGTGTGAACTCGTCTTAACTCTACCCTGGACCTCTGACCCTGGTAGGGCCCTGGGCAGATCATTTTGCCTCTTACAGAATAACACTGACCATCAACCTATCAAATGGTTCCCATGAGTTAGGCTCATTGTAATGTTCTCTATATATTATCTTCTTAAATATGACAAGTAAAGGGAAAAATTGATGCAAAATGACCATGGGAAGCTACAAGTGACTATAAGCTAAAAAGTATGTGAGGTTTATATTTGTGCCAGGCATTAACTTTATCCTGCTTTCTCTGTGAGATTGGCCCCCTCTAATTTTGTTCCCAAATAACAGAGAAGTTTATCCTTACAGGATTTGGCTTCAGACCCTACATTCCTCCCCCCCCCCGACTCTACTTTTAAACCCTGGAGCTGGGGAAAGCAGACAAAAACTAGAGGGAGGTCCTCCTCATTTCCACCATATCCCTCAGTGTCTCTAGAGACCCTCCCTACTGTGGTGCTATTATATGGTGCTATCCACTGTCTGTCAATGGATCTAGGCTCCAGTATTCCTGCCATTATCCTGTAAGTACATTTGGTTGGACGACCCCAGACATTGTATGATGAACCTGAGAGGTAAAGGAGGAGAGAACTGGTTCGGGTGCCCATTCTTTCTGCTCAGCACTGGGCATGTTAATAACACATGCATATTAGAAGGGTGCCGGCTAAGCTGCTTCAAAGCCTGCCAAAACTCTGAAAGCCACTCTTGGAGTAGGTGGACACTAACGTTCCACTGACAGAAACCACGAAAAAGGACAGGGGCTTTATTTCTGACCCTGAATATGAAGCCTGCCTACTCCCCTTCTGCACAGGGTGTTAGACCTGTTCCTTCTCCCAGTGGGTACAGATGCAGGTTGATGTGGCCACAAGATTAAGATGGGAATGATTTTTCTCTTCCCTAGTCCAGAAGTTCCTGTAATGTCCCATCAGTTTGGGGTATATTTTGATACTGCCATTCATTGTGGGAGCTCCTAAGACTGTGCTCTCAGGTCCCAGCACATTACTTCAGCCATGGAAGCCTCCTGCTTGTGTCCAGTGTGCCCCACATTCTCCCACAGCAGGGCCTTTGCACCTGTGGCTCTGGCTCCCTCTGTCTGTAATGCCTTTACATCATGTTCCCATCCCTAAATCCACTCTCAGGGACCCAGAGGCAGCAACAGGCCTTCCAAACTTCACAGAAGACCTAGCCTGGCCCTTAGCTTCAGCGGTGGAGGTGGCTGAAGAGAGTCCTGGCAGGGAGGCAGGCCTCACTGAACCCTGATACATCTGGGTCAGGTTTCTGTAAAGCAGACGTGGGCTCAGCTCCATTGACCAATGTGTGTTGAGCACTCGCTGTGTGCCCGTGCCAGGGTTATATAGACTAGACCTTGGCTGTCACTTGTCCCGTCATCATAGTCGTCACATCAGAGCCCCTCTGACCCTGACATTCTAAATCAAGACCAAATGGGATCTGACCAGAGAAACTGAGGTACAGAAAAGAATCAACTGTGAGGAAGGAAGATTTGGGGCTCAGAGTTTATGTGGGGCAAATATGAGGGTCACAGGATGAGGAATACACAGTACCCTGTCTTTCCGCTGTGTGTGTGTGTGTGGGGGGGGTATCCCATAGGCTGTCCCTGTCTCCTTTCCCCAATCCAGGGGGAGCCTGGGATGTGTCCTGAGTAGACACTAGGGGCGCTAGTGAACTTGGCTTCATTTACACTCTGGGAAGGGGTGCTGGGGGTGAGGTGAGCTGGGTTGATGGTCCAGGCTGCTGGGTGGGAGGTAGGCTATAGGCTTCCCACACTTGGGTTGACCACCATCAGTGACTCTTCACCTTGCCCCTGTAGGAAGGATCTTGGTTCATCCCACTTGTCTGGAGGCAACAACCTCAGATCATCTGAGGTGGGTATAAAGGACCATGACTGAGTACAGGATGAGGGGAGATATGTGGGGCAAAGCTGGAGTAAAAACAGCTACCTTGGCCAAAGAAAACCTTGCCCACTTCTCTTGCTGGTTGGGGTGTTATGCTTTAACACCACTCTCCCACCCTTCGACCTCTCCCTGCAGCCCTGAGAGACTTGACAGGGCCTTTGAGAGAAGACAGTCCATAACTATGAAGACAAAGGGTGAACTATTAGGGACGTGACTTTCCTTGAAAATTTAGCGTTTCGGTCTCATCCGCTGGACTCTGACTGCCATCCACGTAGGGACCACAGCCTTCACTCTCAAGGCCACCCCTCACCACTGAAGAGACACTGGGGAGTGCAGGCTTACCTGAAGGAACCCTTCCTTGGCTGGAGCAAGATATTCTAGGCTGCAGCTCCTTCCATTTGCTCTGGAGCCAGTCAAGGTTGGGTGCCTTGGGACCACTGAGGTGGGCTTCCAACAGCCCACCTGTTGGGGGTGGGGTGACAAAACCCCCAGGGACCCCTTTAAGCTTGCTTGCACAGACCCTAACCTGGTTTTGAACATCTGACTTGAGCCTGTCTCTACGTGGGATTTGTTGCTCCCTCCCTGATGAGATGATCCCTCTGCCTCCCTCTTGTCTGGTGGGCACTGCCACCAAGTCTTCAGCATTGAGCCTCTGTCTCTGGGGCTCCAAACAATGGGGTGTGTGCTTAGTGTACAACTCTGGAGTCACACTACCTGCAGGTGAGCCCTAGCACTGGTCCTTACAGCTGAGGGTTTGAGGGCCTCAGTTTCCTCATCTGTAAAATGGAGAGAATAAGAGCACCCACAGCCTAGGGTGGTTGTAGGGACTACAGGAGATAATGCAGGAAAAGTCCTAATCAGACTTGCTGGCATGCTGTCAAGTGCACAGAATTTGAAGTCAGATTGATTTAGGATCAATTTCTGGCACTGACATTTGACTTCAGTCAGGTCTGTAAGCCTCAGTTTGCTCATCTGTAAAATGGGGGTTGGAAAAAACTATCTGCCTCTTTGGTTCTTGTGGGATTTGAGGGGATCATTGATGGAGCCCCGGGTTTAGCACATTTACTGGTTGATGTGCAGTATCAGTTGCTCACCCCAATTCTGTCATCTGAACCTAGCCTCGCCTGTTTTTTTTCTGGCACTACGATCCAGTGTCCACCTCAGTGAAGTCCCCGTCTGTTCCCCTACCACACTGTCCACACTTGGGTTGCCATAAGCCAGGCTGTCCCTCCCCTATGTGGCAGATATATTCAGAATAGACAACAGGTGGGAAAGCTTTTTGGAAAACTGTAGAGGGCTCTTTGCGTGCGTGCAGTGGCAATGTTACCACATTTGACACACAGAGCCCAAGAGAATGTGCCTTCAGCTTCCCAGGCTCTGTACAAGCAGAGCGTCCTTGGCCCCCACCCCCTTCCAGGCCAGCCTGGGGGCTGCTTCTAGCCACTTGCCTCTCCATCCTAAATGCCATTTCCCCCTGATCTAAATGCCATTTCCTCCGTCTGGGCCAGAGTCGCTGCCTGCTGCTGGGGCGGCTGGAAATTTCTCAAATGTCTCTTTGATTTATGGCTCTAGTTAATTCTCGAGGAGGCCCGTGAGATGCCCTGAGCTCTGGAGCCTCAATGGGATAAATCATTTAACAGGTGGTTAAATATTCTTTAAGGTCTGGGGAGCACAGGCAGGGTAGGGGTGGGAGAGGGGGACCAGCCTGTGGGGAGACTTGGACGAATTTCTAAATGGAAAAAGGGAAAATGATGTGGCCACTTTGGAGCTCATGGAGCAGTTTGTCACAAAGCGGTGGCTGGAGGCACCACCTGTGGGTCCATTCCACTTTCAGGCCCAGGAGACCCGGGTGCTGGGCATTGGAGGGTGGCTGGGGTTGGGGGGCAGGAGGCAAAGACAGCCTATGTTGGGTCAGTTGTGTGCTCCACATGAGAACCAGCTGCGTGGTCTTCAACAAGGTTCCAGAAGCTTCCAGTTGGGAGTGAGAACAAAGTCAGGGCCATATGATGAGCTGGCAGGTCTAAGCACAGGTAATGGAGGCTCTGGGCTTACTGAATGGTGCGGGCCCTGCCAACTGACATTCAAATGTAAAATTGTCCAGGGCCTGTCAGCCAACACAGAGCTGGGCGGCTACTTGGCAGCTCCAGAATTACTCTTGCATATTCCCTTTTCTTCACATCTGCATGAACCTTCAGGGCTTCAAGGCACAGTGCCATCCTTAAATAGGTATTTAAGCCTCCCAACAGGTTCCACAGTTAGTGGGTCGAGGGATATTATCCAGAGAGGGTGAGCTCCTGCTTGTGGCAACACAGCTGGGTAGGGACCAAAAGGAATCTAGGCCAGGGACTGAGAGGGTGCCGCTCACCAAGGCTGCCAGCCCAGGGGCATTAGGAAGGGGTCTATCAAGAGGTCACCAAGGCTAAAATGCTCCTTTACAGATGAGGAGACTGAGGCCCTAAACGGAAGAGGAGCCAAGGGCAGGCGGACAATGTTAAAGATGGAAAAGAGGCCCCAACGGGAAGATCTAGGGCAGATGCCTGTCTCTCCACACACAAGAGTGTCTGTCTTCCACTCTGGACCTCAGTTTCCTATATATTAAGGTTGTTATTAAAGACTGGGCATACTGTGATAATGGAGGTGGCATTATCGTGCCCACCTCAGCCTCCAGGCTGTACCCTGAACTCACATTTCCCTTCTGGTCCCCCAACTCTCCCACCTATCTGGCACAACTCTGGGTTTAGGCAAAGATTGGCATCACTGGGAATTGCAGAAGGACAAGCCCATCTTGGGGCCAGGGCTGAGGTCAGTGGGGTAGAGGGGCTGGAGATTTAGACCCAACCCTGGTAAGAGCATCAGCACTGTATACCCATGCCCGCCTCTCCTGCCCACTGTGGCTACACTTGGTGGCTGCCTGCTTTCAGTCTGAGTCTGGGACTTTGCGGTGCCCTTGGTTATTTATTCCCTCACCCTGGTTAGATGAGGGGGTGGAACTCCTTGTGACAGGGAAAGGTCTTGATCCCTGCACCCTCTGAGGATTACTTGACACTGGGCAGGGTTGTGGTCGATGGCTCGCAGGCAGGTCACCTAGCTCAGAAGTGTTGCCAGGACTAAAAAAGGCAAGGGAAGGCCCCAGAGCCCAGCAAGCTGGGTCAAGTGCCCCCTGGCCTCAGATTGGGCTTGGGGATAGCTGTGAGAGGTCTAGGTCCTTTTGGGTGTGCCCTGTGAGGTATCTCCTGGATCCTGGAGGCCTCTCTAACACCAATCAATCAGGGCACCCCTGTCTTGTGAGCCATCCCATCACCCCCCTCCCTAAAACAAATTGAGGATGAATAATTCATGGACTGCTCTGGCTTTATGAAGTATTCATCTGCCTGAGCCTCCGGAGTAATTAACTCTCGTGCCAGCACGGCGAAGCATCATCAACAGCCCATTAACAGCGCTCTGCCCTGGGTGCTACCATCAAACTGCCCATGTGTGGGGCAGATGGTTGAGGGGAGCCTAGATGAGTGGGAAGAAGGACTAGGGCAAGGGGGAGGTGAGCCTGGGTTCTCAGCCTGGAGCACAGAGTATGTTGTCAATGGATTTTGCAGTGAGCTAGAAGGCTGTTGGTTAGACACTTAGAAGGACTTCCAGAGGCTAAGGGCTGAGGTTAAGGAGTGTTTTTGGCCTCTGGGGTTGGTGAGGGCTCTAGAGATCTATCTACTTGCATAGCTGAGGGACATGGAGTCCAGAGGAGGTTACCGACTCCAAATCACACAGCTAGTCAGTGACAGACAGGGGACTCCCAGCCCAGTGCTCTTTGCATGAATTAGATTTCCTGCCCACTCTCTGCCCTTCCCCAAGCCCAGGGATGTCTCTAATGAGGGGCCTAAGAGGTAGCAGAGACCACCTTCCATGGGATACCTAGTTCATCTCTTATACCAGGCTGCTCAGCCCTGGGAAGCCTGGGAAGAGGGTCTTGAGAAACCTGGGGAACAGGAGTCACCAGATATGTTAGGTCGGGGTGCAGAAAGGCATAGGCCCAGCTGTCGTCCTATGGCCCCTCCAGACCTAGATTCACTTAACTTTCACCTATGGGAGTCTATGGGCACCCCAGAATACCTGGCTGGTGGGGGCACAGACAAGCCATCCATGAGCCTAGGTGGGTCCTCTGTGGGGAACAGAGTTCAGACTGGGAGTTTTGGGTTGCTTTTTGGGATTCTTCTCACCAGATAAAAGTCAAAGGGTTGTGGGTGGATGTGGGATGGGGCAGACTCTTGAAAAGTAATTAGAATATAGGTAGACAGCGAACCAAGGACATCCCTAAATAGCCCAGAATGATTACTGGTCTCAGAAAATTAGCATCCTTTCCAGTCTTCCTAAAGTCCTACGACACCCCCTTTTCCAGGCCTTTGTCTGGGCTATGTCTTCTAATACCTAGAAGGCGCTCTCCACTCAATGAAACAAATGACCCCAAGTCCATGTGATTCTAGAAAATACAGACACACTTCCCTCTAGGAATTCTTTCCTGGTCCTTTGCTTTCTCCTTTCCCTACTCCCAGGCCTCTACCCTAGATTGGGCCATATGTCCTGGGCTCCCAACACATCCCTTGCTTTAAAATGATGGGTTAATGTGTCTTAGCCATCCACATGACCCACTTCCAGCATCTAGTCTTGCTCCTAGCACAGGGTATATTAGCTCCAAAGCCAACTGCTGAGTCAGTGGCTAGGTTGGAAGTCAGAGGACCACATTCCCAGGCCTCGTCCTCATAGTGGTTTGTTGTGTGACTGTGGACAGGTCACTTTACTTCTCTGGGGTTGGACTGGGCTACTATTGTTCAAAGTTTTTTCTCCAATGCATTTTACATTAGGACAGTGATAGATAATGTGGGTCTGTAAAACCTAGAACTGAAGCAACATTTGATGAACCAGTATGTTCCCTGACTTCATTTGCAATCTATAAACAGATTCCTTGCCTCACTCATGGTCCCTAAGCTTTTCTGCTGCTGCTCCCCAGTATTCTTGTCCCATCTCCTCTGAGGCCTTCCCAATGCCCCCAGCAAACATGTGGGTTCTGCCACCCTGATCTCATTTCAGTGTTGTGTTATGCCACTGACTGCCTCTGCCCTCCGCCTTGTCTAGGTTTGCCTGGCCCCATACCCCTACCAACTTGAGGGTTGGCACTGTGTGCCTTGGTCCTAAGGAATGAGGAGCTAAGAAAGTACAGCCTAGTCTCCAGCCATCTAGGGGAGGCTTTTGGGTCAAGCTGCGCTTGAGGGTCTTAGTATGGAAAATGGAAACCTCTGAACAGGGTGAAGAATCAAATTCCTGTTCCGAAGCCCCATGTTTCTGTCTTCAGTTTGGCCTGGGAGCCTGGTGAAGAGGCCTCTGGGAAACTCCGGCAGAAGCACTTCCTGTCCTGGATGCCAGCCTGGAGATTTCCCACAGCCCTCCTAGGTTCCAGTGTTACAGGGTGCCGGGTAACCCCCTATCCCTGCCCTCCTAGCTACCCCTGCTGAGACCAGGACCCCTTTTCTAGGACCTTCTGATTTATCATCCAAGGCCAGGACCCTTCCTAGAGAAAGGAGAAGGAGTGCAACTAGAAATTACACGGACATTACACGGACACAGCACACACCCCTTATCTGGGCAAGCCAGGGTGGATGGCGGCCCTACTTGGGCTGCTCACAACTCTCCCCAAGCCCCAGGCTCTGAACCAGAAATGTACTGACTCTTTTTTGCACAAGCCCGTGGAAGTGCATAGATGCCACATATCGATCCTCACCTCCCAGTAGCAGAACACGTTGCTCTCAGAAACGCCGTCTCTTTCCCCTGGCTGACCTTGCTGACCAACCCTCACTGTTGGGTTGGTAATCCTGTGCCACTCTCAGAAGTTGAGTAGTGGCTATGTGACCCAGTCCTGGTTAATGAAATGTGGGCAAATTTGCTGGGGGCTTCAGAAACGATTTCTGCCTGATGAGAGAGGCTCCCCAGGTGGGAAGGCTCTTCATCCCTGAATCCGACTTTGGCTGTGGATGTGGAAGGATGAGACGTTCAGAGCTTTGGCAGTCATGAGGAAAACAAAGTAGAACAATGAAGTGACTGGGTCTTGACAGCATGAATCCAAAGCTAGCTGAGTGGTCTTGGGCAGGTCACTTAGTATGAACTTGCTCCACCAAGGCCAGAGTTAGTGGCTCCTGTTTATTTTTTCTGCCTAAAGTCTATTCCCCCTTCCTCCACTAACAATTCCCTGATTTTCCTTTGAGGAACTAATCCTTTGCCTCCGCCACACATTTCTTGGCAAGTGGCTCAGGCCTGGCCAATCCATGTTTTCATCCTCTTGGTCATTGTGATTGGTTCAGGGGTGAGGTGAACATTTGATCTAGTAAGACCAATGAGGTTCAGTCCTGGGACATTTTGCTGGGACTTGTGGGGAAAAGAAGCTTTACTCTCTGCTTGGACCTCCTGGATCTAGAGCTATTGCTAGTCATCTGACCCTTGGTGAGGACATTTGGGCATCCCACAGGCAGTTCTACCTCTGGACATCCCAGGAATCTGAGCCAATAAATGTCACACATACACTTTGAGAGGGAGAGTTGAACTAGTAGTAGTCGTGTACCAGTAAATGTTTAAACAGCAGACTTTCCAGGGGAAAGCGTTGGCCAATTCCTGTAGTGTAAATATTCCTACTATGACTGATTCAAGCTACCAACTTGACATAATTGAACATAAGAGTTGGGCAGAGATGCATATGATTGGCTCTGTAAACCAGCTTCTGCACCCTGCTTCTTTTAATCCACTCTGACTGGGGTTTCTGTCATTTGCAAGCAGAATAATCTGACCTCCAAACCCAATCTCACAGACTAGGAGAGAACTCTTTCTTAGTCAACCTTGAGCTTCCCAACAGGGATGTGCAATCGCCCACTGTCCCTATTCATTGTCATCTGCTGTATGAGGCACCTGTGGATTCTTTTGGCTATGCTCTGCTGCTTTGGGGCTGTGACCAGCTTGACCAGAGACTGCCTCCCCTCTCCAGCCCCACCAGGTGCTAAACTCATCTTTGAGCTCAGACTCTGATAAAATGCAGGAAAAACCAGTCTTCAAGCAACTTCTGCTCTCTGTCTCCACTAACTAGGGTCAGGTCCCCTGTAGTTTTTTTCTTTTAAATTTTGTCTTCTTTTGCTTTTGTTTTTATTTTTGTGGTGGGGAAGGTAGGAAGACAAGAACAGGTAGAAGGAATGCAGAGTAATATATCATAACAGTATTTCCTTCACCACGTTGTTGGGAAGATTAAATGAGGTAATACATGCAACATGTTCAGCTCAGAGCTGAGAGTCTCACGGGCATATGATGCTATTTTCATAATTGTGCTGCTGTTGTGTCCTGACTTCCTGACCCACATTCTCTGAAAATACCTTGCCCCCCTAAGGCTTCCCCATCTCATGCATTGGTGGCTCAGACCCCATCCTTGACAATATCTTTGAATCCTCTCTCACCCCACACACTCAATCTACCAACTAAGCCCACTAGCTCTACTTTCAAGATATAAACCAAATTGGACCATGTCTCACCACCTTCACTTGTCCTGGTTCTGGTCTACCCAGACCATGTCTGCTTCCTGACCAGGCCTTGTTGCTTCTGCCCTTGCCCCAGCATTCTGTGTTCAGCCTAAGTCAGGCCATGCCACTCTCTGCTCTGACCACACAGAAACTCCCGTCTTCGCTCAGAGCCTTACAGGATTTGGCCCACCTTTCCCTGGCTCTCACTGCTCTTTCCCTGGCTCACTCTTCGGCTGCGCTGGCTTCCTCATTCTTCAGACACACCAAACACACTCTTCTGGGCCTTTGAAGCTGCTGCTCCCTCTGTCTGGAACATTCTACCCCCAGAAACCTCTAGGGCTTTGTATCTTCAGGTCACCTTTTCAGGGAGACTCTCCTTAAAGTCCCCAAGAATCCCAACTCCCTCTCTCCATCACCCTACTTTATTTTCCTCAAACCTTTCCATCTCTCTCATAGCTCCACACCAACAGGAATTCCAAGGTTGCCAATTCATTCAACTTGGGGGGCCACCTTTGACAGAGATGACAATGTTTCAGACAGTCTGAAGTGGGGTGAGGGGTGGATCTGGGACTTTGTCATCTTCAGTACTATATCAGTAGCGCCTAGAATAGTGCCTGCTCAATATATGTTTGTCTGACTGATGCTGTTCTCTCAGGAGATGCTTACTACAGATGCACTTCTGCAGTTGTTCCTAGGTCAGGCTGATATTTGGAGTGGGCCTACTGTGAACCGGGTGCTGTGTGTAGAGTGAGGGGTCTGGAGAAGGAAGACACCATATTCCACCCACCCCCTTTCCCCCTGCTTGGTGGATCTCACACTCATGAGCCAAGAATGATTTGCCATGTGATTGATGCCCACAGCCAGTGCTCATGGAGGATGCAGGGTCCTGGAAGGTGGGGGTACGGACCACCAGGCCCTGTTGATTGTGTTTCTTACACATTCCCCAAGTTTAGATCCATCTTCTGTCTCTGTCTCCAGGGTCCCAGCTCAGGTCTTTATTTCTCCCATCTGGAGTCTCTAGCATCCTCAGAGCTGACAGTCAGACCCTTTAAGCCAATCCCACAGCTGGTAGAGTTACTTTATATAGAGCAAGGCGGGATCTGCTTACTCTCCTGATGAGAGCACTTCCATCCCCTCCACCCCTACCATCCACACAACTGAGTCTCAAACTGACAGCCAATAGATCACACACAACCTGTAGCCATCATTTCAAAGGCCCTCTAGACACTGGCCTGCATGGAATTTCTGGGAAATTTAAGTGAATTGCTCAACTGTTACAATCAGGAGATTTCACACATAAATTTGGGTTTCTGGCTTTACTTATTAAAAAATAAAACCATACCAGATATGGCCCCATGAGGCTTACAACTCAGTAGGCAACAGTGGGATGAGGCCGAGTATGGGAGGCTCTCAAAAGAGCTTATGCTATCCAGCTGGCCATACTCCCCACCTCTCTGTTACCCGTCTGCTCCCCAAACCTTCCACCACCCATGCCGGCTTCCCTTACTTTGGTCTCATGTTTGACTTCTTTGGCACCCAGGTTTATGATTGTTGGTCCAGAGAATGAAGCCCTCATTCTTTCCATGTGTATAAAGGCTTCTATGACCAGCTCTGCCCCACATCTCTGGTCTGATCAGATCACCTGCTGCTCTGGTTTGCTCTTTGAATTCCAGTAATGAGGAAGGGTTCATAGCTTCCAGCAGTCATAATGACTTTTACTCTTCTGTGCCTTTGCCACTTCCCTTCCTTAGCTCGTCCCTACTCATGTTTCGAAACTCAGTTTATAGAGGAGGTTGGGGGCTGGGGGAAACTGACTTGGAAAGGGGCACTAAGGGGCTTTCTGGGATGATGGAAATGTTCTATATCTTGATTGGGATAGTGGTTACATAGGTCAAAATTCATTCAGCTGTTAACACAAGTAGGGTACATTTTGTTATGAATAAATGATACCACAGTAAGGTAAATGTTAAGAAAAAGTTCAGCCCAGTGTCATCCCCTCCTGGGCCAAGTGCCCTCCTGCCAGCTCTGGGAGGGCCAGGACTACTTCTGTCTCCCTCACCAGTGTGGATTTTAAGTATCTGATTGTAGCTTCGTCCCTCAGAGTGCAAGGCGGGGGCCTGTGGCCCAGTCTTTTTCTCAGTGTGGGGCATGTAGGTGTATGCAGGATGAGTGTACTCAGTTTCAACTCAACTGCATACGTTGTCCCTCCTTCACTTTTTTTTTTCCCTTGGGTGTCAGGGTTAGAGTCTCTGGAGTCAGACCAACCTGGGTTCAAATCTCAGGTCTGCCGGTAATTAGCTGTGTGACCTTAGGCAAATGACTTCTCCTCATTGAGCCCTCAAGGGTGGACAGTAGTGAAGGAAGTCACCTCACGAAGTGTGAGGCTTCAGGGAGATAACAGACACAAACAACACTATGGTGAACACACAGAAGGCATTACTCAAGCTACCATGTGCGCAGTGCCAGACCTGTTCCCACTAACTAATGTATACCTCAGACACCTTGTTGAGGTGTACCAATGGTTTCCTGTTTTACAGGTAAGGAAATCAAAGCACAGAATGGGTCGGCTGCTTGCCTGGGCTGAGTTGGTGGTAGTGGATTGGATATCTGCAATTTCGCGGTTATTTATTCTTCCTCTTGTTCCCTGGCCACCTTTAATGTCATGGTGACCGTTATTAGGAAGTTTGCAAAGGTGAGGCCTTCGTGCTCTCCATTCACAGAGCTTTTGGGTAGAAAATAGGCTGGGCCCCGTTGTGAGACGAATGCCCATACTGTGTTAACAGGTGTCAGACAGGTCAAGTATGTAGATGAGTCAACTTAATTCACAACCACTTGACCCACACCTATGAGTGCCAGGCAGTATGCTGGCACTAGGAGCAGGTGAGGGCTAAGAAGGTGGTGAAGAATGTGGACGACCCTCACACTAAGGAGGTGGTGAAGAATGTGGACAACCCTTACACTAAGAAGGTGGTGAAGAATGTGGACAATCCTCAGTCTCAAAGGCGAGAACAGTAAGTGGACCAGGGACCGGGGTGAGGTAGATACAGCATGTCCTGTTGCAGATCCCATGTGTTCTAGGCTTTGGGGATTTGGAGGTAACATTTGTCGTTCTCTTTGGCCGCCCAGTTCCTGTGACTGTTAGGAGAACCCTCTGCCCCATCAGTCCCCGTCTCCCATTGTGGGATCCCCACCCTTACTTCCCCAGACTATATAGCCAGGGCACAGAGGGATTGACTAAGTCCTACCAGCCATCTAAGGTACAACTCTTGGTCTCTCCTTGTCCGGAGGAAAGAAGAGTGATGAAAATCGAAGAGACATGGAAACGATTAGCCCAGTGGATTAATGGACCAAGTAAACGTCAGTCTCCATGACCCACGCTGAGACCAGAAGAACTAGATGGTGCCTAACTACCAGAACCAAGTTCTCTGAATGAGATCTGTTAGAATGAGCTTTGAAAGAGATGAGTTAGAAGGTCCTAGAAAGACTGGGAGAGTAATGTGGAACAAAATTCAATATCTTCAAAGAGATCTGGCTTACTGGTCAGATAGAGACTGGTGTAACCCCCAACACTATACTTTTCATGTATAGAAAGGAAGCAGCAACAGCTATAAGTCAAGGAACAGCACTTGAGCCATCTGTTGAGGTGAGTAGGGCTGCCCGGAGCCTTCAGGGGCAGGGCTTTCAGTGGTCATGTTCTCAGCAGTGTTGGGCTGTGATTTGATGCCTAGGCTTGCTGCACTAGCAGAGATGTCTTGTAATTAGGTTCTGCAGTGTGGGTTTTGGTCAGTGGACCTGATTGTATAGCTAGATGCCAAGCTTGGGACTTTGGCTCTGCTAGCACCTCTGTGGCTTACCAAATATCCCATAATAAATTTATTTTCTGTTTAAACTACTTGGAAGTAGTTGTTAAGGCTTGTAGCCAAGAAGTCTGGCCAATGGGTTTGGTTCTCACGGCCTCATCCCAGGGTTGCCTGACACAGGACCTCTGTTCACATAACATGAGGAACTGAAGACCCTGATATCCTACTCCCCACTTGTGAGCCCCGCCTCCCTCTACTTCTCCACAAACAGGACTGGTGAGAAAAAGAGTGGAAGGGATGTGAGGTGTGGTGGGTACTGTGGGTTGGCTCCCTCTTCTCACACTCCTTTCTCTACCTCAGAGGCTGGGAAATGACAAACTACATTTCCCAGATTCCCTCAGGTTCTAGATGCACTTGGAATGAGATTCGTTTACTTTGAATTGGAGCTAAGTGGAGAGAGGAAAGGCTTGAGGTGTTCATTTTACTAGTGCCAACTAACTGTGGCCGAGGGGCAGCAGTAGTGTGGCTCTGGAGCCAGATGTTTGGTGTGACATCTTTCTGACCCTGTAGCTTCTTGGTGTGGGCCGCTCAGTTCTGGGGTATGGTGTTAAGAGTTGTTCTGGAAACTCAGCTATGCTGTGTTTATTTGGGTCTCCCAGTAGTTTTGTGGCCTATTTTTGTCACTTGATAAATTTCTTTCTGCCTAAAAAAGATGCATGGGATTCTGTTAACTACAGCTCAGAACCCCCCTCCACCCTTCCCAGTCCTTCCTCTGTGGTTTGGCCTTGTCCTGGTCCATAGAGTCCTTACTACTGCCACAGCCCAGTCAGCTTCATTCCCTTGGCAGAGACTTTAGCACTGCTCTTGCCAATGCCAAGTTGTCCCCCGAGCCATAGACATTTAGAACTCCCCAGAGGGCATGTACGCTGGGTGCCTGAGGCTGCAGTCACTTGCTTCCACCAGTCCACCAGCAGGTGAGAGTTCTCCATCTACATCCATGACTTCCTGTGTTGGTCACCATAGCACTGGAGAGAGCAGACTCCTCTCTAGCTAGTTTAAGCAGAAATAGATTTATTATCGGAAGCGAAATTGTTTATAGAATTGTCAGAAGGGCTGATGAAACACACTCTAGGTTAAGCTTTCAGAACAATTCCTGGAGTCTCGTTGCAGAACTGGTCTGCCTCTCCTGCAATCAGGAAGTTGCAGAGTCTAGAAGCTTCCTGCAGATGTTGGCTCCAGAAGCATACTACTTCTGCCACAATAAGGAACCCACCAAATCAGCAAACCACCTGTTGAATCAGAAAGTTGCTGCTATTGTCTCTGGGTCTCAAACCACACACGATACTCCCTCTGCTCTCTTGCTCTCTTTTCCTCCACTTCTCAGCTCCATATTCAGGTCTCATGCAGGTGCATCTAAATTGGTGACCTTGATCACATCTGGAATCCAGGCTGCAAGGGAGGCTAAGAACTAAAGCTTTCAGTCTTTTGATTTTGACATGTGAAGGTGTAATAAGGGTGGAATACATGGTGGGTGAGCCAAGCTCTCACATCTGCCCTTGTGCCTTCCTGCCACTCCTGACAACATCCCTAGGACATGTGTCATGGACTGAATTGTGTCCCCCTCAAAATGTGTGTCAACTTGGCTAACCTATTATTCTGTGCTTTGGCAGTTATATATAATGATGCAGTGTTACAGTTGTGTGATCTCTCATGATGTGATCTGATGTGATAAAACCAATAAAAAGATTAAGGATAGGATACCACACCCTAAATCCTGTCACAGCCCTAATGCCATGCAAGGAGAGTTTCCCTAGAGTATAGCCTGCATCACCTTTATCTTACAAGAGTCAGAAAGAAAAAGAAGAGAGAAGAGAGATGAGTAGAGTGAGTCCTTTAGACCTAGGGTCCCTGCTTTAAGAAGCTCCTAGATCCAGGGGAAGATTGATGCCAAGACACATGGAGATCTCCAAGGAATATTGGGCCTATAGATGCTGAAAGGAGACAAGGACCTTTACCTAGAGCTGGCACTCTGAATTTGGGCTTCTAGCTTCCTAAACAGTGAGAGAATAAATGTGTGGTCCTTCTGCTTTAGCAGCCCTAAAAGACTCAGGGTGAGCCAGGGTTGGGAGTGCCCACCAAGGTGCTAAAGGGAGGGCTTTAGTTTGGATTAGGGCAATGAAACCACTGTCATATCAGAGCTACAAGAACCTCAAGCCAGCTGCTCCCAATACAAGCACATACACAAGACCCCATCACGACACAAATAAGAGTCCTTGTGCCTAGAGCTGAGTGAGTCTGGGGAGATGGCCCCGCCTGCATGAGATGAGGAGCCAGCTCCCTCGGTGTGGGGTGGGGGGCGGTTCCAGTCTGCTGCCAAGTGCAGAGGAGCCCCTGAGAATTCCTGTGGAATGGGTGCAAGCTATCAGCAGACCATGAGGGAGTGAAAGGCCACAAAACCTTCTTCATTCCAGTCTCGGGTTCTATTGGTCTTCTTCCCTAAGACTATGTGGATGCCTGGTTGGAAGGGTCAGGACAGAGATGGGGATGGGAGGAGGTTAGGATAGAGCCATTCCAAATCATCTTTTTTAAGGAAGTCATGTGTCAGCAGGAAGGTTGTGAAGATTCTGATGAAGAAGGGTTAGAAGAAGCCACGTGACAGTACAACCAGGATGTGAGACTAGATGGTGGTCAAAGACTGAACACAAGAGATTTGACCCCTGAGGTTAGGACCTGGCCACATACATGGGTCAATTGTGTGACTGTGAGCCACTACTTAGCTGTTCAGTGTCCGTTTCCTTATATAATAAAGGATGGTAATCATGCCTTCCATGGGGGGTTCTTGCCAAGTGGGTGATATGAGTTAATACACATACTCCTCACTTATCAGCATGGTTAGGTTCCAAAGACTAAGCCCTTGTGCAAAATTGGCATTATGGGATGTGAAGGTAGCTCAGAGCTCAGAGCTGTGCTCTGAACTCCAAGGCTCTGCAATAGGGCCTGGTGACTGAGCAGACCTGGAGCCTGGCAACTGGACTAAAGGCACAGTTGGGCAGCCAGCAGGGCCAGGGCCAAGACGGTCAGTAGGGGTGCTCCCCATGTCTACGTTCCCTGCAGTCCCTCCATGACCCCAGCTGCCTGCAGTGGTCCTGCAAGCTGGGGAGGACCCCAGTGAAATGGCTGGCATGCAGATCTTGGAGGGCTTGGAATCTGAGGTTGAGAGCCTGGAAACTTACAGTTGCAGAGGGAAAAGGACTCTGGATTCTGCTGCAGCCCCCAGACCCTGAATTACCACCATTCTCCCAGTGCAGGAATTAGTTCCTCCAGGGCACTTGAGCAGATGAAAGCAGCATCAGCAACCTCCCCTGGCCACTCGTGGACCCTTCTTGGAAGGGCTTCCTCAAGATCTGCCTCAGTTGCCTCTTCCTCAGGGAGAGCTGTGATGGTGGCTCCAGCAGTAGGCATGGGACTGGCAAGAGACCTTTTGGGGGAGTTGGCTGCTTCAGTTGTGAGCCTGACAGAGATGCGTGGCTGTTGGCTGGGAGTTGGACTCAGGAAGAAAACTCAGGTTAATGAGCAAGATAATCAGGATAGTAGATTTTTTACTATTGTGGTAAATGTGAAATGTCAGATAATAAGATAGTCCATAAGTGAGGAGTAGGTGCGCATTAGTGTGCTTAAGCACAGGGCTTGACACAGACTAGGTGCTCAATAAATGTTACCTATTAGTGTTACATCCTTTGGGAGATAGCTAAGAACAAGTTGGATGAGGGAAAACACTGTTCTCATTATCTACACATTTTTCTTATTTAGGATTCTAACATTCTCAATAACTTTTCAAAGTCACACCTCCCACAAACTCTTGCCAAACAGATTTTGAGATTCCTGATGGCCCAGAACCATGCCCCCATCCTCTGGCTGTGCTTTCATTTCCATCCTGGTAGCTCCAGTCAGGCTCTTCATATTAAGAACTTTGAGTCTTGAGTGCAAATTGGTGAGACCATATGCCGTTTATTTTCCACTGCAAGTAACAGACAACCCACCATAGACCCACTGCCACTGAGTCAATCTTGATTCACAGTGACCCTATAATAGGACAGATTAGAAGCAGACTGCCACATTTTTCTCCCACAGAGTGGGTGATAGATGCCAACATTTTGATTAGCAGCCAAGCATTTAACCACTGTGTCACTGGGTTCCCTAAACCCATGGTAGACTGGCTTAAATAAATGACAAAAGAAAATTTATTGTGTCACGTGTCAGAAAAGTTTAGAAGCCAGATGGCCTTCAGGTTAGGCTTAATCCAGGAGCTCAATAATGTCCTCAAGATTCTAGTCTCTTTCAGCCTCTGTCTGCCTTACTCTGGTGGCTATAATGGCTATTAGCAAAAAACTGTATACTTCTCTTCCCCCAGCCAATAAACAGAAATTTGGCTTCCACTTGGCTTATACAAACTGAGGCCACAGACCCTCCTCTAAACCAGTTGCTGGAATCAGAACTGTTGAATAGGCGAATTTAGACTGTGAGATCTCCTCTGGAATCAGGCTTGATCAATCCAACCTCCACCACATGGCTACTGCATATGAAATGATGGACGATTGGAAATAACCATCACTGTCAGGCATGCCTATTTCCTTTGTTTCTTGGCAACGGAATAGCCAGATTGGCCAAATTAGGATTCTTGTCCGATGCTTTCCAAAGTGTGTTCCAACACTCTAATCCTAAGAGCTATACCTCCAAAAAACAAAAGTGTTCTTTGACCAAAAAAAAAAAAAAATTGAGGAAATGCTGTATACTCGATTTCCCACCTTGAAATTCACTTGCCTATCACCATATTAAAGGTTAGAAAGTTATCTAAGTGACTTCTAAACTAATTTGAACTCAGAATCCCATGTCCTTTCCTGTTCATGTGAGGGGAATGGACTTGCCCTAAACTATGGTGGAGTCCTGGTGTGGCACTGTGGGTTAATGTGCCAGACGGCAAAGCTGTTTGAACTACAAGGTCTATGGTTCAAGCGTACCAGCTGCTCCTTGGAAACCCTATACAGGGTCGCTATGGGTCGGAACTGACTGGACGGCACTTAACAACAACAATGGGGAGTTAGTGGTAGAACCATATTGGAACCCAGTTGTCCTGGCTCCCAGCACAGGGCTCTCTCATATCTTTTATGTGGGGTTCCCAGATTTCCACAGAGAGGTAGGGGCACCAATGGTCATTTTCCCATCCTGCCTACTCCCTGCACCTTCACCACCAGGTGACTCTCCAGACCATAGTGGTCTTGTGATTTAGCCTCTTGGTCGTGCCTCCTACTCCCAGAATGCTCAGCAAACCAGAGTTTCCCTATGTGGTAATAAGATTTGGGATGGCAGCAGACAAAAAAGCAACCTTGTTTGAATTACTTCCCTACCCCATCTTAGGAGCAGGGCTGGAGAGGATCCGAAGGTGGGGAAGTATGCAGTGATCTATTTCTATGATCTCAAAATAGAGCAAGTTCTGCAGCCTGGGTCTGGAGAGATGGAAACAAGGCTTTTGAGCCAAGGTAGAATGACCAGCCTCCCCGAACTTTTGAGATGTCCAGAATGCAGGTTTCCTCAGAACTTTCCATTACTCCCCTTATCTTCCAAAGTTTGGCTTCCAGTGCTGACATCGCTCAGTGTCCAGAAGCTCTAGGGCCTGTGTACTATAGTCCTAGCATAACCAATGTCCAGAGATCCATTCTAATTGGATAGGTACATGTCATGTGACTGCCTCTGAACCAATCACCTACACTAGACATTTAATGCACCAGTTAGTAGGGCCCAGGTCGTGTGTTCCACCCAGGGGTTAGAAGTGTGCTTTCCCCAGTCACCTAGAATCTTCAAAAGAAAATCCGGGGCTCTTAGGAAGACAGAAAAGGTGGAGAGAGAAACTGGGGAGATGCCCAGCCACTACTATCTAGGGTCCCTCCACTCTGGAACTTTCTTGCTTCTTTGGGGAGGGAGGAGGAGACTAGAATTCACGGGAAGTGGCATCAGGGAATCCACTCATCCAACTGTCAGCAGCTGTCCATTTGCCTGAACAGGATTTAACTAGGATTCTTAGGCATGAGGTGGGAGAGGAAGGGCAGGTTTGGAGAGAAGAAAATTTGAGGAAAAGAAAGGCATTCTAAACTGATCTACCATTGATGGGTCCTGAGCCTGCATCCCTGCATAGCCTCATCCCCCAAAGTGTGTGTGTGGCCGGGTTGGGTGGGGTGGGAGTGCTTTATTTATGTAAATTCCCTAGCTAAACCATTTAGTGCAGTGACTTGTTCCACTGAGTATGTTGCAGACTCTCCTTACCAGAACCCAAACCAAGCCTCTGAGAGCTGAGGAGTGGCAACTTCCTCTCCAGCCCATCCTTCCCCATCTTCCTTGGGCCCTCTCTCAGCCCCCAAGTCCTTTTGTTTAGTGAAGCATTCGGGTTTCAATCTACTGTGGTCTCCTGAGGCCTCTTTAGGCAGTCAGTCATCCTTTCAGACTCCACTCCTAGCCAGCTTTTCTCAAGTCTGTGCCTTGTGTCATATGCTGTACTTCTGTCTTTTCCTCCTCTGTGTGCTCACAGCTTCTGGGGCCTGTCCTAGTAGCCTTACACTCTGGAGCCTACATCCTTATACACACCTGGCTTCTCTCTCTCACCAAAGGAGGCAACTGGAGGCCAGGGCTTAATTCTGATGTCCCAAAACCCTCAGCCCTTGACACGGAGTGAGGGACACACAGTAGATGCTTCAAGCAGGTTTGTTGAATGAATGAGTGAATTAGTGCCCTCTGGTGACCCTGAGAGCAATGGATTAGTTGGTCCCCATGGCCACAATGTGGAGCTCCTGCTTCAGCTGTACTTATGATGTTTTCAAGGGGAGGAAATCATTATAGATGATTTACACGCTAGTGAACTTCTAATGAATGCACAACCGGCTCTCCCGATTGTCTCTTTGACTAGTTTTTCCTGCAGGGACTGAGCAGGGCAAGTAAATACACAGAGAAAGTGTGGACAGAAGCACACATTCTGAGTCTCAGTTAGTCTGTGAAGGTGTTTGTGTGTCTCCGTGTGTGCCTATACGTACACTTTAATCTGGTTTCATCCCCTCTCTTCATCCCATTCCTGGTCCTCAAGAACACATCTTGGAATTTGGAAATTGACAAGGACAATTAGGACTTAAGGAGGAGTCCTGGTGTGACGTTGTGGGTTAATGCACCAGACTGCAAAGTCATTTGAACTGCAAGGTTGGCAGTTCAAGCTCACCAGCTGCTCCTTGGAAACCCTATACAGCGTCTCTATGGGTCGGAATCGACTTGACGGCACTTTACAACAATAAATTAGGACTTAAGAACTTAATAAATTAGGACTTTACAACAATAAATTACAGCACCTGGGGTGGTGCTGTAAGATAAGCAAGCATTGGACAGCTAACACAAGGTTGGCAGTTCAAATCCATCATCCACTACATGGAAACCCTGTATGGAGTCACTATGAGTCAGAACCGACTCGATGGCACTTAACAGCAACAACTAGTGTTTAATATACACATTTTCACTCATACTTCAAAAACTGATGTAACACAACAGACTTTAAATTGTTTTGAAAATATTGCCTAGGATCCATACATTCATGCATTTAACTTATTTGCACTCTTCACTGCTCGTCGTCCTATGCTCAGATATATTCTGCTTGATTTTTGTTTTTTATTCAAATGCTGGTCGCAGCCCATGAAATTGATTTCACTACCCACCAATGGGCCCTGTTCTTTTTTTTTTTTAATGTTTTATTGTGAATTATGTGATAGTTTACATGGGAGAACATTAGTTTTACATTCATCCTATCCTATATTGTTTCATTGCCATGGTCACAATGCCCTCCATGCATCATCAACCAACCAAAGGGTTGCAAGCCTGCCCACCCCCCGGTCATCAGCACACAGCCCCTCTCCCTCTTTGGGTCTAAAGTCCCCAGTCACTCCATCTCTCCACGTCATTGTCTCTGCCTCCATCTCTGGCATCACTGCTCCTCTGGATAGGGTCCCGCTCTCCGCTCTTCTCTCTTGATGGTCCCAGGGACCTCTGCTCCTAGACTGCAAAATCAGTCACTCCCCTCCTTGCTACAAAACGTCTACCTTTACATTTCCAACCCTCACAGTCAGTTCTGATAACAATTATTCACTACTGTATCACAAGAGACCTGTCTGCATTTCCTTTCATTGGTCCCGCCTAGACATATTGGATACTATTCAGTGGCGATTCTACCTTCCTCCAAGCCCTCCGGCTCTAGGTTCCCTCTTGAAAGCTTGTAAGCCAGTCACTTCTTGCCTTTGTAGCCCTCCCACTTTGGGTAGCCAATGTCCAAGTTGCCCATCCCTGTCTACTCTGTGTGTGGAGGGGGTGGGATGATCCTTGCTGTAAAGACTTGTTCCCTTTTTTGAGCTACTGCTTCCATAGGTGTAGGTCAAGTTCATCAAATTGTATGAGATTACTCTTTTTTTTCTCTTCTTTCTTCTTCTAGTTGAGCTCTGATCAGCCAGTCATTGAAGCCAGGTCAAGTGGGTATTGTCTGCAAGTGTGGGTGTGCATATGCCCTTTCTTCCTATCAGCTGGATGCTTCACTCTCCACTCTAGTCCTGTGTGGCTATGTCACTGACTCTGGGCCCAAGAGTCCCCAGGTCTTGCCACACTGCTGGCCAACCAGGCAGGTCTCCACCTGGGTTCACAGGAATCTACTGAACATTGTAGGGCTTAGCTCACAGCTTCATTGCTGTTTTTCCCTTACTTCCCCTTATCGGTGACTAATGTGGTCACCAATCAGAGTGTGTATTCCCGTTGAGTCTTAGTCTTGGAAGGGGGTTTGCCCTGAGGGGAACTGACCACTTGCCTTGATGTCTTCTGGGCAAGCAACTTGCTTGTTCTTGTAGTAATCAGTCAGTCTGCCTATATTGTTTTGTAGTTTTCCTGTCGGTCTTTCTTTCAAGAAGTATCTTCTATTGTTCTAGCCACTCCAGGCTGATCTGCTTGTCTTTCCAAGTGGAAATTTTCCTCCTCTCAAGATTCTGGATGCTGTTCAGGATTCCACCTATGGTCTTATGTAATGCAGAGGCTCTGCAGGAAGCCTTCTTCATTGGGCACGTTGTAGCCCCATATTAGGTATTCCAATCAATTATAGGCAGAAGACAGACTTACAAGCTTTCTATGGTGATATTTCTATTTCTTTCTCTCCCCCCTGCCCTCCAGTGTCTATTTTATAATGGTATGCAAGGGAAACCAAGATTCAAAAGACAGCCAAACATCTTAACATTATTTCCCCCCTTTTGCCCATATGGGCCTTGTTCTTGATGTTTGAAAATCACCGTCTTAAACATCCCACCTATATTTGTCTTGGTCCCCCACCCCTGCCAAGGTATATTAAAGGAGAGAAGCAGCAGCTAGCTATCCTGTGTGTTTGTGGGGGAATGAGGGCAGGGAGGAGGAATGAGTCTTTGGAAGGATGAAAAGATGTGATGAGATGGACTCTGAGGAGAGACAGCTGGTTTATCAAGTCATCAACAAATGAAGACCCTACTGGCCACTGGCTAGCCTCAAGGAGACTGGCATTCAGTGGCAAGCCTGGGGGCACAGCTTTTCCCAAGGCTAGGAGGGAAACCTGCCTTTCTTCTAGCCCTTCCTTCTTCCCTCCCCCTTTATTCCTTCTGTCTTTTCCTCCCTGATCTAACCCCCCATCACACACACATTTCCTCTCCACCACTCCTCTCTTTCCTTTTTCCTTCCAGTCCTTTCTGTGCTAGGCCCTGGTGAGGCCCCCAGGCCAACAAATACTCAGCAGCAAGCCCACTGCCCCAGGACCTGGCTGAACTGGCTTCCTGTCTGGATTGGCCCTCTCTGGCTCGTGGCCCTGGCTACATCCCAGCATGCTTAGTCCTTACTGCTCATCACTCTGAGCTCTGAGTCCTCTGGGTGGTTGCCAGTCAGGAGCTGGGTAGAAGCTGGTGGGTGAAGAGTCCCAGAGGACAGTGCCCATTGGCTGCTGGGTAATTAATAAGGAGGGAAGAGTTATGTGTAGAGAGATCTGTAGATGTTGATGTTTGTTTTAATGCTTTCTAGAGCACAGCCAATCCCAAGCATATAATTTTCATGATATGATATCAACATTTAGCTTCAGCAATGGAAATGTCAACTTTAATTATTTTCAAGGAGTCTTGATGGTTCTGGGAATAAATCAATATAAATAATGTTTTCATAAACTCTGAATCATGCTACTAATAGCTTTATATCTATAGTTTTATTATTCAAAACAATTTTTCTTTGCATCTTAGCAATTAATTGTTGCCAAATGCTCATTTTTATATTTCCTATTGCTGTTAGCCCAGAGTCAGGCACTTGGGAAGTGATACATTGACATGAGGGCCATGTCCCCAACCCCAAGCTTGGTATAATAGCTCTTCCCTATTTCCTCTCAGTCCATTAACACCTACTCACTCTTTAGGCTCACTGTCTCTTGCTCTGGCCACTAAAGCTGGCAGGGATAGATTCCATCCAAGACTCTCTGGGCTGGGCTTGCCAGTGGCATGGGTGGGGCGGGGCACAGTGAGCTTGGGACTTGTCCAAGGTGTGCTCCTCACCAGCTGTGTGACCCTGGAACACTGACAAGTGGCCATGCCAGTGGCTCACCATGAGAAATGAATTTTATCAAGATATACTGGTAGAGCTTTTGACCTGGAGGCAGCCAGCCAGGAACAGTGTCTGAAATTGCGCTGGTCCTGAGAGGGTGTCGCGGGCACTCCACCAGGCTCCCCTGCAATTTGTACAGCAGACACTCAGGCCTGGGCTTTGAGGGGGTGGGTGTCTGCTGGTGCTGCTGTGAGAACTTTGGGGACAGGACATGGCCACAGCTACCACCGTTGCTGCCGGAATGGGGTCTTCTCCCAGGCCCAGCCTCCTGCTTGGGGCCCAGGGTGCCCATGCCATAGCCAGTTGCAAAGATGTACAGAAAAGGATCTAGTATTTTGCTTTTCTCTAAGAGGAAACTGACTTTCTGCTTAATATGGGGAAGGGAGTCCCTAAGCATAAGAAAAGGGCAGCCAAAATGAACAAACAGCCAAGCCTGTGGCTAAAGGCCTCCCTCTACCTGTGGCCAAAATCTCTTCCATGGCCTATTGGTTTGATCTGGACATGGCTGTTTTCTCAGTAAGGAACGACAGAAATGCAGCTCCAAGAGCCTCCTCTTCTAATCCAACGTCTGCCACAAGCTTCTGATTTTCTTTCACCTTCCCATGTTGGCTAATCTACGGTGAGAATTGGGACAGATATGAGGCCCTGGTCCCCAAAGCAGTTATAGCTCTCATTGTAAGTCAATCATTGGCAAGCTGGGTTTTAGAAATTCAAGATGATATCCTATGAACCCATCCATGCCCCAGGGTCTGGTCCCTTCGGAGCTGCCAGCTATTAAGTTCCCTTTTTCTAAGACTTGTACCTACCCTAGTTCCCAGTAACCCACAGTGTGCCAACACGTGAGGTGGGGACTGTTTGGCTGGACCCTACTCTTGACCCAAGCTGTCTGTGTCCTTTCATTCGCTAATGTCCTACTACAGCCATCATATGCTTAAAAGCAGAAATCAGAACTCGTGGCCTTTGTGAATTCATTCAAGCAAAGGTTTAAAAAGTCAAGTCCACTAGGAATTTATTAAAACATTACTTCTCGAATGTTTGACTGTCCTGAGAGGTCAGATTATCATCAGTCCTATTATTGCACCTCAATGTAAAGAAAACAAAATCCTCATTACTGGACCGGTAAACAGCATCGTGATTAAATGGAGAGAAGGTTGGAGTTGTTGAAGACTTCCTTCTGCTTTGATTCACTGTCAACACTCATGGAAGCAGCAGTCAAGAAATCAAACAGTGTTTGCATGAGATAATCTTTTCCTGGACACGGACATGAACATGAACATGGCCATCATAAAATGGAACTTCCAGATTATAAACAATGGAAGATAGAAGGAACACCATTAGAAACAGTTCAGGAGAAGCTGGCTGAAAGTGCACTACGATGGGGCCTCAATGAAGCCTGGAAATACATGGGTGAATTTACAAACAATGTTTCCTTTGTTGGTGCAATATTAAAAGGATTCAAATGGGGGGTTGCTGCATTTCTGGTAGCTGCAGGAGTTGAATATTTACTGGAGTCCCAGAATAAAGATAAGAAGCATCACTGAAACAAGTACCTGGAAATATCTTAGCGGCTTCTTCACTCTCTTATGAAAATAAGACTTCTATACCATAACCTACTTCTCTGTTTATCCATTAAATAATACTAATAAACCAAAACAAACAAAAAACCCCCACAAAACATTACTTCTCCTTTTCAAATGAAATTCTATTCAGCTGGGATACTCTAGGAAATTTCAGAACCTATCTCTCCTCCATATTACTGTGTTGAACACTGACATCTAACAATCTACCCTTTAGGAGAGCCACACTCGCAACTTACAACACTTCAGGAAGACAGGGGTCAATGGTCTGAGGGAAGGAAGATTAGGGGTAAGTGAATCTCAGCTGTGGAAATTCTTAAAGCACTAGATTATTCCTCCTCTGTCTGGTGTAGTTGGAGGATGGAGAAAATGTTTTCTGAGTTTCTTTCTAGGATTCTTCTTTGAAGATGCTCAATCAGTATTGGAAGAAAACTAATGGGAGAGCAGAAGGTGACAGAATTATTACCTCCCATGCACATTGTTTTAAGGAATCTACTAGAGGAATCAAATTGTGGTGCTGGAGGAGAATACTGAAAGTGCCGTGGACTGCCAAAAGAACCAATAGATCTGTTTCAGAAGAAGTACAATCAGAGTGCTCCTTGGAGGCCAAGATGGCTAAGTTTCATCTCTCCTACTTTGGACGCATTGTCCGGAGAGAACAGTCGCTGGAGAAGGATGTCATGCTGGGTAAGGTGGAGGGTCAGAGAAAAAGAGGAAGACCCCCAACGAGATGGATCAGACAGGTGGCATCATTGATGGTGTCAAGTGTGGCAGCGGTAGCGAGGTTGGCCCAGGATTAGACATTGTTTTGTTCTGCTGTGCATGGGGTCGCTATGAATCGGTTCCGACTCAATGGCACCTGACAACAACAACATACGTGAAGAAAAGGGAAGGGAAATTTGAACACTTTTTTCACTCCTTCTAACAAAGGATAGAAGTATTTATACTATGGTTGCAGTTTCATGTCATGGAGTCAGTTCTGACTCATAGTGACCCCGTATAGGGTTTCCGAGGCTGTAAGTGTTTACGGAAGCAGAAAGCCTCATCTTTCTCCTGTGGAGTAGCTGGTAGATATGAACTGCTGACCTTGAGGTTAGTAACCCAGCTCATAATCCACTACACTACCAGGGTTTACTTATACCTCAGAGCTGACCATTGAGTACTATACTATACCCAGGGCAACCAATGTGACTGAGCTTAACTTTTGTTGTTAAGTGCCGTTGAGTCGGTCCCGACCCATAGCGACCCTGTATAGGGTTTTCTAGGAGCAGCTGGTGAGCTTGAACCGCCGACCTTGCAGTTCAAACCAACTTGCAGTTCAGTGCATTAACCCACAGTGCCACACCAGGACCCCTTTAAGCTTTACATTCCTTAAAATGTTAGTCTCTGACACCCAGGTTCGCTTGCTATGCCTGAGAACATTTTTAATACCTGTTATCCAAGCAGCATTGTCTCAATTGCTGCATTGTTTAAAACATCATCTCTGTAACCCTTTTCTCCTTTTACTATCTGTCCATAGTTTCTATTACAAGTAGCTATGAGTTAGAAGGGCCCCAATCAGGAATTCTCAGGATATGAAAGCCTTAAACCTCAAAACACCAGTGGGGAGAGGTGGGTGGGCGGGTTGTAGGTAGGAAGATGAGATTGTACTATAACCAGGCATGGGTCATTCTGCTTCAACAAAGGGAATGAGGGAGAGCAGGTGAGTAGAGGGGCAGTGGTGGGAGGGGCTGAGGAGGGAGTCTCTGTGGGCTCAGAGGGAGCAGTAGGACTGCCAAGTGAGTTTTCTGGAGAGAGAGAACTCCCTAGGGAAAAAGGGGATGGGTAAAGGCTGGAATCCAAGCTGGTGCTCAGTTGAGGTCCAGGGACAAAGCCATGTCCTCTGCTTACACCTGGACCTTCTCTGTCCGTTGGGCAGGGAGAAAGGTGTGGGATAGCCAGGTGGTCCTGCCAAGGACAGTGTTCTCTACTCTAGCAAAGTCCTAGTTAGGGACCTTGGATTATTGGGGAGGAAGAGGAAGAGAGTAGAGGGCCTGGGAGCCGGCCCACAATAGTTGGTAGGAGGATCCAGTGAGAATGGCTGAAGAGCTTCATCCCTGTCTGGCTTAGTCAGAGTTGGCCCTGAGAAGAAAGAGGTGTCTGTCTGCCTGGGTGAGGACTATCTCTCTGCAAAAGAGCCATCCAGCTAGCTGTACCTGTGGTAGGGGACACAGGTATGAGCACTCTTTCTGGTGTTTGCTCAAACATGACTATGGCAGGCTGTTGGGGCCTCCCAAAGGTGATGAGGCAGGCTGTATGGTGGAGTGTGCTGGGCAGACTGGAGAGACATCCTTAGGGGAATTGTGCCCAGGATGGGGTGGAGGTGGGGGTGCTGGATGGATGTCAAAACTTCTGTGCTGTTTTCTGCCATCTTGAGCCCTCACCAGGCCCTGACTCGTCTGTGCAGGAGCATGCGGTGGGGATAGAGAGGGTCCTAGGCTTGGAGCAAGGGCCCTTACCTGGTCATGCCTGCAACTATTCTGTTCCTTTGCTCAGGGGCACCTTCCTAGAATGCTGCCCCCAACACCCTCTCCCCACCACTTTGTATCACCTAGCCAACTGTCACCCTCATTTTAAAGCCGGGAAAAGGGGTTTTCCTTTTATCCAGCTTCTTCAGCCAGGAGGTTCCAAGGTAGTGGAGTCGGCATATTCCCACTTCCACCCTGAAATGAGATGTGTCCAGAAGGTGCTGTGGGTGCTTTAGGGTCCCCCTGTGAATGTTCCAGGTGCTCTGGCCCGGTGCTAATTTAACTCTATCTCCGACAGCTGGAAAAGTCCTGAGGCAGACGCTGTCTGATGAATCCTACCCAGCCTAGAACTGAGCATAGGAATTTGGAACATTGGTGGCTCTCCTCATTCTTCTGCCTGGCCTCAGGCACTAGCACATTCAGGACCTGGACTCACGGTCCAAGTATGAGCTTGAACTTGAGTTTCCCTTCAGGTCCTCTTCTCCTGCCTCTACTTCCCACCCCCCACTTCACACCAAGCCCTAAATCCACTCTTTTGCTCTCTAGACATCCCAGCTTGTCAGCAATCCCAATAGGAGCTCTGGCCTGAGCTGAATAAATAGAATCTTGTTCTTAGAAATACAGTGGGCAGTTGCTGTATTCCTGGAGACCCTTTTTTCCTATCCTGGTAAGTCATCCTCTCAAACATGGCCAGAGGCTCCTTCTAAAGAAACTCTGAGTCTATCTTGGTACCTCCTCACGGAAGCCACCTTCTCCATCTGTTTGATGCACCAGGCTTTATGTGTGGCTATTCTATGTTGAGAGGCTGGGGTGTGACCCTCAAGTTTTTTGGTGATCTTCAGCAAGTCACCCCTGGTCCGTGGGCCTGATCTTCATCTGTAAAATGAGAGGAGAGAAGAGGAACCCCTCATCTCTGCAAATCTTTCTAGCTTCAGATCTGTGTTTGGGAGATGGTGTTGGGGATCAGATAGCCGCAGGGTGCCTTTGTTGACGACATGTAGGACCCATTGTGCTGACTCCATTCCAACTAACGGTGACCCCATGTGTTACAGAATAGAACGGCTCCATAGGGTTCTCTTGGCTATAATCTTTATGGAAACAGATGGCCAGGCTTTTCTTCCACGGCACCACTGAGGTGGGTTCAAACTGCCCTTCTTTATTTAGGTTAGCAGCCGATCAAAAAGCATTTGAACCACCCAGGAACCTTGATAACATGTGAAAAGTGATAAATCTAAGGTGGTTTAGTGTAAGGAGTGCTTTCTCTGTCTTTTCTGGGATAAATACTGCTATACACTCTGAAAGAGAGGGAAGGAACTGGCCCAAGGTATGTGACAGAAAGCTGCCTAGACCCCAGGACTCCAGCGCCCAGTCGTCAGAACCATGCTTCCCTTAGGAAGGAAGGGCACCTCTGTACGTGCCCTGTAGACAGGAAAGGCCCCTGCCAATACTTAAGATGGTTCAGTCCATCCACAGCACATGATGTCTGACACATGTATGTGCCTGCCTTCTGGGGAGTAGAAATGGTTCTGTAGTCAAGAAGGGGGTGGTCCCCCATAGGACAAGAACATGTTTGTGAAGCAGAGGAGGGAGGGCTGGGGTGAGGATGGTGCTGCCTGTGTGGGAGAATTGAGCCCTCGAGGAAGAGGCCGGGTGATCCCAGGAGAGGACAGTGAGCCCATCTAAGATGGAGATGGGAGGTAAGGAGCCCAAGAGGAAGGCAACCCATGGTTCTTTGCCCTACAAGGAATTTCATGGGATACTTGGGAAGAATTCACTCTAGGAGGACAGTGGGTAGCCCCCAGTGCAGAAGGTAGAAGGAGATTCCCCTTTTGGGTTCAGAAGAAATGGGCTAGTGTCCCAGCTTGAACTGGACAGAGAGGGTAGTTCTGAGTTGAGTATCACAGGATAAGATTTGGGCAGAGGTGGAGAGGTTACCAAGTGCACAGGTCACCATGCTTTGTACTACATGACCCCGCCACCATGACACGCTCACTGTCAGGGTTTAGGACAAACTTGTCTGGAACAGGGACTGGAGCCCGAGGGGGTGGAAATGTATTCTAACAGGAGAAGACAGTGGAGAAAGATGCCTAGATGGAGGAGTGAGGACAACTTGGCAGGGCTGAGTCTGCATTCTCCTCCACAGCCCCTTCTGTGCCCTAGTCCATCTCCAGGAGGCCAGCCCACTTGTTGACCCCCAAGAGCCCGGTCTTCCAGGTGGCTCTTCCCCATGTGTTGCAGTTTCTATGGGGTTGCTCATAGCAGACTCTTAAAATATAAGCAGCAGATCTGGGGAGGCCAGATACAGGTAAAGCCTGGAGCACTGGGATCCATCCTTCCAGCACATCCCCTGCCTGACTCCCTTCTCCCTCCCAAACCTCACTCAAAGATCTGGCTTTCCATTGCCAGTTGCTTCCGCCACCCCCCAGCCCAGAGGAGCAAGGATTGCACCCATCCCTTTGGGCTTGCCATCTGTGCAGTTCTGGATGCGGGTCAGAGGTTAACTCAAAATAGAGGTGTGAGCACACAGGGTTCTTGTCCTTAGTAACAATCTTGTTATTCATATGTAAGGATCGCTATGAGTTGAAATTCACTCAGTGGCAATGGGTTGAGTTTTTTGGTACCATCTGACACTACTGTACATTTTGTTTTGTAAAGTTCGTCATTTTAATGGTCCTTAGCATCCTCATGGCTCTGAATGGTACACTTAAACAATATGCAAAAAACACATGTTCACACCCTTTGGCAACATTTGCTTCTATCAGCAGGTCATGTCCACAGTCTTAGTGCCCCCTTCTTGGGTTATTGAAGCCCACCTAATGCAATGAGCCACAGAACCCCGTGGTGCACCCATGAACTGTGTTATTTATTTTGAAATAACACAATAGCTCTCACTGCCCTGGCATACTGTGTAAAGAAGATTTAAGAACACTGCCATATGATTTTCTGAGGTAAGGGAAAGCAAAACAGTAAAGCCCCTAAGAGACAGTTGAGCGCTCAGATTGCCACAGTGACAGCTTTGCTCTGTGAAGCAGTGCAGCCTGGGAAGGGGTTTGGTTAATATTTGTTATTAAAAACAAAACAAAACAAAATTATACATCATCTCACCAGGCCTTCTACCAACCCAGAGTGGCTGTAAAGGTAGATGATTTATCTCCATTTTACAGCTGAGGAAGTAGGCGTGCAGTGATAAAGGACCTTTGAGGCCCTAAGCTTTGTTGGCAGAATGGTAGGCAGTGGGGTGGCCATTTGAAAAACAAGGGACTGTCAATGGTGTCCCCCCTCAATCTACTTTTCTCAGGATCTTCTCATAGGCCTTTTCTTTTGACTCCCTGCACACCCAAATGGGTGCAATTAAAAGAATGTGTTGATCTTCATGTGTCCTTAGGGAACTGCCCTTAGTCTAAAGGAGTCCCCAGAATGCTCACAGCAAAGGTCACACAATGCTTAGAAACAGGTATTTGTGGAAAAGGGGGTGCTGTGGCAGTTGTGGATCCCTCAGCTCTCCTTGACATTGTTTCATCTCCAATCGGCACCATCAACTCATTTTCTACACAAAATGAAGATAAATCACTTGGCTCCAGAAAAGTACATTTCACATCTCATTCTTTCTGTGGGGCAGGGGAGTTTTCATCGATAAAGCGTTTGTATTGCAGATGGCTTGCCATATGCCACATTCCCTCATGCTATCACCTTGTAAGCAGATTCTGTCAGGTTTTAGGAGTAAAAGCTTAATTAACAAGTGGTGTGTACAATTATGTACTTAATTATCTACTGCTTTTATTTCTTTGTTGTTTCTTGATTTTGAAAAGTTTGGTAACAATTACAGGCAACTGTTCCCTAACACAATTTCTTGCCACACGTCTCTTTCTTTTTTTTGACATTCAGAGACTGACAGTATTAAGCCACTCGAGCTGACACTGACAACTCGAGCCTCTCTAGAAGCCCACACCAAGTTAGGACGTTCTCAACATGGGACCCACCCCACACTCACTGTGGAGGTGGATGGCCAGGCCTTGTGTGTTTTCTAAGCGTTTCCTGTGATGATGGTGACCTGCTGTCCTGGTTAGGAATCCAGATCTGGGCCTCAATACTGGATGGGCAGTCAGGGACATGTCTTCTTCTCATTCTTTCTCCATCCCACCTGCTGGTCCATCTTGGAGGCTGGTGGCTAGCTGGACTAGGGTGGTGGTGAGGACAGGAATTACTGGGGAGTCATGGGACAGACAGTCTGCGCAGTAGGGTAGGACAGGGGCAATTTTGATGAGTTGAGCACAGAAAGCAAGAAGAATTAAAACCAAATCACAAGAAGCAGCAAACTGGAAGAATTTGCTGGATTGAAGATAGACCCATGATTTAGGGCTTATAACAAAAGTGATGAGATTCACCCACAATCAATTCTATTCCCATCCCTTATGACCTGAAGAGCAGGAAATCCATTGTCATTAATGCAGTTGTCTTGTGTATACATCAGTGCAGAGAGCTGCTTTGTTTAGGAAACCTCCCTCCAAGTTGAAGGCTCTATTCTCAAAATGTGGTGACAGACGTGCCCCCATAATTGACAGTGGTGGAGTTTGAAACATTGAGAGCCAGCCCACCTGTCTTCTCAGAGGGACCCAAGGACAGGTTCTGGGGTCCTCAGATGATGGCTGGGAATCTCAATGGCTCCTGCCTTGAGCACTCTCCCCATCATGCTCACTAAAGTTGGTTGAGGCTGGCCCAACCTTGGCAAGGCCTGAAGAGAGGAGATGCAAGGGCAGAAGAATTGCAGAATCAGGAGACCAGGGCTTGCTTTTCTCCCTTCAACTCCAGGTAAAAACCTGATGGACACTTCCCTGAAATGCGAAACAATCAACCACAAGACAGCATCACAAACCCTAAGTTGCAGTTGCCTGAAGAGCGCCCCATTGATACTCGAAGCAACAGCCTTGGGCTATGTCATATATTCTATCTGTGAGTCAGTTTCCTCATCAGCCACCAGAGGTGGGGGGCATTGTATAAGTTCTTTGGACTCTTCAGGGTCTACATGCAATTCTGTGTCCTGCAGACACCCCAGTCTTAAAGAAAAATCCACCAGACTCCAGAGGATTGTGTGCTGGGCCTGCCCTTTCCTTCATGGTAAATCCTGGGCCTAGAATAGTGCCTGGCATATGGTAAGTGCTCAGTAGGCATCTGTCAGATTCATGGAAATTTACTACTCATGACAGTGGCAGCTTGGCCATACTCAGGGTTCCCTCTAATGACCACTGCCCTACCCTGGCTGAAGAGAGCCCTATTTATCACGTTTCATGTCTAATCACAGTTGGCCAAAGAGCAACTCATGGAGGCAAATCTGGTTGAGACATGGCCTCAGGTGAAGTGATGGTGCAGGACAAATGCATTCTGCCTCTTTAGAGGCTGATCTGGGAAATGTTGAGAGTATGAGGCAATTAGCAAGGAGAGAGTAGAAACTGAGAGAATCATTGGAAGGAAGAGGTAGAGGTGGGGTAATGAGAGCTGGGACTGCCAACGATGAAGGAACAAGGACTAGACACAAGGAGAAGTCCTGAGGTAGTGAAGCGACATCCAGATGCCTGGAGAGGAGGTCTGGCCCAAACCATGGAGAACCTCTTCTCCAATTTCCATGCAACTTAAGTGTCTCTTGTTGCTCCCATAAATCTATAGAGCAACTCCTACCCTGTTCAACTTTCTCCTGAAATTTCCATATACTTCAGGGCAAACCTGGAGAAAAATAGATATGAAAGGCTGAAATTAGAAGGTGAATGGACCTTTTCTCAGTTGGGGCCTAGCAATCAGAGTCTGGCACACTTCAAAGGCCCAACAATCATTTGGGACAAATAAAATCGTTCTTTTGAAATAGGATTAAGGGAGAAGTTCCTACCATTATTTGAAGACCCCCCAGTCAGAGAAAGAAAGGTTAATCAGCAGGTACAACTGCCCCACTGTGGGGGAGGGGTTGTAATGAGTGGGGGAGCAAAGGAAGGGTGAAGGTATCAATAGGAAGAATTAGAGAGTTTGAGGAATGAGTCATTTCCATGTGTCAATTGAAATTACTTTGTCATAAGTGACCAAGGGAAGACTGGAACTTTCTAACTCAAGGACACTACATTTTGCTGGGATCCTCATGGAGCATGCTACATCTGAGAAAAAAACAACAAAACTCTTCAATTGGCTGGCCAGGAAGACTGAGGAAAAGCAAACATGAGCTGAGCTGTGAGTGAGGAATAAAGATGGTGGGCTCTTCCTCTGATCCTAACCAGGCAGGGACCCAGGTCAATGGACCTGTAACTATGGATATAGCTTCTGTCACCATATATAATCCTAACTCAGTATAGTCTTACCATCACTCCATCACACCATCTGTGCCAGGGAGGGGATGTAGCAGTGAGGATGCTGCACTCCATACAGCTTAAGGCCACTTTCATGGAGTGGCACTGGTGGTCTAAGACATCTCCCTTGCCCACCTACCCCCACCCCACTGCTTTCAGGATTTACAGAGCTGAGTAATAGGTGGCCTAGCCCCCATCCCATCCCGGATACAGCTCAAGGACACATCAGATTATAACAGCCCAGTCGTCCCTCTTCTGTTCCAAGTCATTCCTAAGAACTTCATGCAAGATGCCCCTGATTATTTGCTGCATGTATATGCTATGGCTACTACAGAGTAAGAAGTGGGCTGGAAGGCCAGGATGCTGAGAGGAGGCATCAGTCACAATTTGGGGACTGCTAGAAAATGTTTGGAACGCACAGAAAAAATGGAGAAGCAGACCCTGGTGTAGCTGCCACCTAGGAGCCAGGTAGGGGCTCCAGGCTGTGAGCTACTACCCTTGAGGCAGGTGATAGTGGTGTTCTTAGCTGTGACATCATAATGGGTACAGGGGAGACAAGGGAGAAGGAAACCCCACTTGTTCACTCTTGTAGGTGTTATAATTTCTACCCCCTGCTAGACACACACTTCAGCCTCTTCCCTATCCAACTCTCTCACCCAGGCATGCTGCCACCCTTCACAGCCCATAGGACCTGCCCTGCTGCCTGCCCTGGCCAGATTTTGTTGCCATGGTGACATCAGGAAGCCAGCTGAAGAAAGAAAGGGGTTGCAGGGAAGAGTATCAAAAAAGTCACCACCCCCAGCCCACTCCTCTTCTACTCTCTGCTGGTCTCTCCCCATCTAGGCCATACTTGGGCCCGAGACCAGGTCCATAAACCTCTTGTGAAGCCTCCTCCCACTTCCTAGATAAAATCAAGGCTTGCTTCCTCATCTGATCTTCTCTAACACATGTTCACAAATCCGTTCATGTCACACCCCACATGCTGCAATGTGCTAAACTTCAGATACATATCCATCTCCCCTCTAGCTCCAGCCTGCATTTTCTCCAGTCTCCTCTGATGCTCTCACTCCTACCCAGGGCACTTCTTTTGCTTACTAGTGTTGCTAGACAGACCACCCCTTCACTGAACCAAAATACATGGCACCAACCCTTCCCATTCCAGCGCTCTGATGCAGCTCAAACATCAACTCCCCCATGAGTTCTTCTCTCAGACCTCCTGCCTCTTCTGTGGTTCTAGAACACTCTGTTCCTCTAAGAAACTCCTATTACATGCTATCATGTTTCATTGTTGACACTTCTGTACTCTGGAGAAATGTTAGTCCTATTCATCTTTGTGGTGTCATTGTCCACGTTCAATAAGAGATTTTCTTGCAGAAGAGGGATCAAATGTGTTATTGAAGTCAGGGCAGGGGAAGGAGGGACTTAGGGAAGGGAAAGGAGGGTGCTGGGGCCCTGCTGTGAGGTGGGGTGGGAGCATGTGGCAGGGAGACAGTAGGATAAGGGATGGATGGCCAGATGTACCACCCATTCAGAAGTGTCCAAAGAGCCAACACAACTGGGTATTGGGACTTGGAATATCGCCATGTGACAGCTCCTTGGGTGGCTGGACTGGGTCCCTCTGACATTTCACATGGAGTGGAGGGATGCAGGATACAGTGTACAAAGATGTGCTTGTTGGATGCCGGTGTGGAGGAGAATCCAGTTTGTTCCCAGAGGTTGGGGAGTAGGTCATAAGGAAGCATGGGATGTTGGTGTTCAGAGGCATCTGATGGTGGACCCAGTTCTCAGTCAGAGAGATGTGTATAGACCTAGGCCACAGGGCTCTAGAGAAGAGGAGAAGCAAGTCAGAGTACACTCAAACTTCTTTCTGACCCTGCCTGCTTAGAGTACAGTCCTGGGTTCTTCATTCATCTGTGGTTCCCTGCCTTCCGTGCAAATCAAAATCAGTCTCTACTTCTTTTGCTTACTTACGCATTATCTTAATAGTTGGTTCTCAGGGTTAACAGGGAGAATGGCAAGAACTAGCTTAAGTGCTGCTGGCGAGGTCCACTCAAAAGAAGGAGTGGGACCTAGGCAGACCCTGGTAATTCTGACCAGAGGTTCTTCATAGAGTTAACTTTAAATAAAATGAATGGTTCCCAGTTTTCTTAAAAGACTAGAATGTCAGAGCCAGAGAGAGATTCTGGGACTGGTCTGGAATCCAACCCAGGAGGAAAACAAGGATTGGAGGCATTAAGTAACTAATCACCCACTCAGCAATGGCAGAGTTGAATCAGTGCTTCCTTCGAATCCCACTAAGATGACAACACACAATTCTGGACATGCAATTTGCTAATATCCTCTTGAGTCATGTGCACTAGTGTGCTGGAGCTAACAGTTGATTCCAAGTGAGACATGTAGTGCCTCATCCCGTTACATGTAACAACGAGGTAATGTCGCATACCATCCCACAAAAGGCCAGCTGAGGCTCCTTTGAGTGGAAAGACTGCAAAACAAACAGTTAGGGCAGAGGCCATGCAAGAGGTGTGTACAGCTAGAAGAAGCCAGAGAGAAAGAGCGAGAAAGAGAAATGTTTAAATATTTAAAGGGAGCAGTGACAAAGAAAATGGTTCCTTTGTTTGCTCCTGCCTGTTCTTCTGAATGTTGCCTTTGGTTAAATGTCTGTTTGGATTTGGCAAAAAATGAGAGACTTGTCACAATCATTCCAAATTCTACTGGGTGAAGGGCTGTAAGGAACCTTGAAGTTGGGAGAGGGTGGTGATAGAGCTGCTTTGTGAACTGTAGAGCAGAGACAAATGTGGGAAGCTAAAGAACCTATTTTATGAACCTTTCTGTCCAGTTGCTTAGAAGAGAACTACGTTCCCAAGACCACACAGCTAAATACCTCCCAAATCTCAGTGGATTGGCTACTAGTAATCATAGCTCACATTTCTTTAACAGCTTTTAAAGCACAGTTCCATGCTACTGGGAGCCTCCGATTAGCCTGGGATAATGAACAAGGAGGGAAAGGCCTCAATGTGTGCTTGGGGAGATTGAGGCCCTGTAGCAGGTCAGAGTTGGAGAGAAGTAAAAAGATTCCAGGTCTTTGTGTCTCTGCCACACTGTGCCCCCCACTTCTCCTCCCTTTAGAAGAGTAGCCACAGGGGACCACAGCCAGATGATCAATGCAGGCTGCTTTGTCCACCTTTGTCCCCCTCACCCCACCTCCTGGATAATCTTCTCTGTTTCCCATCAAAATCTCCATCCCAACTTCAGGCACTCCTCCCCACCCTAGCCCGGGACTTGAGGTCACTTCTCTGACACCCTCACCAGAGCCTGTTTTTCTGTCCCTGGTCCTTCAGGAACTTCAGCCAGCCATGCCCTCTGGCAACCAGACTGAGTAGTGAGCATGTTCAGCAGAAATGCTCCTCAGCTAACAGAGATCAATACATCAATAGGCACGTCAAGCCCAACATAAATAAAGGGAGGATGAGGGAAGCAGGGCCAGGGGGCTAAATGGGCTTTGGAAGGAAAAGCACCAGACTGCCCTGCCTGGGGAACAGCTGGACTCCAGTGAGTGTCTCACCTGCATTGTCAATGAAGGGAGAACAACTCATTAATTCGGGTCCTACTAATTAAGAACCCACTATGATTCAGACTTGGTGTAGGCTGAAGTTTGCTTTTATTCTAGGTCTAGTGAGAAGGGTTTTGCAGAATAAACCCTGGTTGTGTTGGATTGCCTGAAGGCCTCACTGGCACATTGTGCTCTTCTTGATCCCCAACCATTCCCTTCTTATGCCTGTCTTTGTATTGTGTCCCTTACCAGATTGTAAGCTCCATGAGAACTGAGACAGGGAATGGGACACCCCTGAGCCAGTCACATTGTGCCTTTTGTGTCACAAGTCCCCAGTAAATACCTAAGGAACTATAGCAACTAACTCATCCATGCAGCATCCAACCAGTGAAAAAACAGAAGTTGGAGCCCCTTTAACTTGAGAACAGATGACCTCTAAAGGGTGGCCAGCAATCCAAATATTCATGTCAAGACCAGTGGGAACTAACTTTGGCTTAAATAAACCATTGTAGATCTCCAAAGCCATTCATCCTGGGCAAGAGTGGGGGGGGGGGCATCACCCTGGTTATCTAGCGCCAGGTATAAAAGGAGAGTAACTGGATAAACCTAGATGCCCTGTTGACAGAATTTCAAGGGGCTGGAAAAGAACAGACAATTTGTCAAGAGGCCAAGTAAACAGATTTTGGGAAATTATAGGCAGTCGTTTCTGGACTTGGTCACAGACACTTTTGTCCTTCCCCTTTGGAGAGTTTGGAAAAATATGCCCAAACTCAAGAGAATAGATTGGGGGCAGAACTCTTCTGCAAAGGTGCATTTGGGTTGATTCTCTCTCACACCTTTATTTGTGCCTTTAAAAAAGGAGAGAACTGCCAGACCTGGTGAGCTTCCTTGGGGTTACTCATATGGCATGGTTCTCCCAAAGAGGCCTACACACTGCTGATTTTCATTCCTCTGGAAAGTTCCCTCAACCCTCAAGTTCTTTCTGTAAGTTATTTTGAAACTTACTTTGTGTTTATACCTTAGTATATGTCAACCCATTGAAGGAATAGAAGCTTTGTTGAGGCCTAGTGAAAGAGAAGACAGAGAAGCAATTTTGGAGATTTGTAAGGTAGGGCTAAGACACCCAAGAGAATTCAACAGAAGAGATCTAGGTATCTGAAGAGCAAATCACTTTTGAAATTCTGTTCTCTGGGTTGACAAAGAATTGCCTTCTTGAGTGTCAACTCATCCAAAAGTTTCACTATGTTAAATAAGCAGCTAGGGGAAGGGATCTGAGATTCTTGGGACTGATTAGGATATTGCCACTGGAGAGAGGCATAGGGTAGCTCTCGCAAGCCTGGTAACCAGGAGGCATTTTGGGAGACTCTGATATGGGTCTCTTACTAACTGCGGGGATGAGCAACTTCAATTAGAGACAATGCCCAGTCCCATGTTGAGGCCTGTGGTCTTTACAGAGACCTGTTCTTAAGAGTTGAGTGTGGATCAGAAGAGTGAGCTTGAGGTAGATGAGTAGAGCGGAGACCAGGGATCTAAGCCTAATGGCTTCCTCCCTTCTTTGTGTGATTATGGGGAAAAAAGATGGGTATAAAGAAAGGATGCCAGTGTGGCTGGAGTGATTGTCTCAGGGCCAACATTCTGAATCAGCACCCCTCAGATTCTCCACCTGATATGGAGCTGCCTTTGATTTTCCTGAGTGGACAGATCCTGATGTCGCAGGGTCATGGTGGCAGCAATTCTGTGGACTGGCCCTAATAACTCATAACCTCACAACTCAGGATTGCTCGGATGGGCCTGTTGGTGACCTCTTTACTCAGTCAATGATAATTACAGCATCCTACAACTCAAGGGCTGTTGGTATACAAAATCTAGTCATATTTATTATCTCATTGGAATTCTCTAAGGACACCTTGAGATGGCTAAAACAAAAAGAAGCTACTGAATTCCAGGGGAGTGGCTTTTTCAGGGGCACACAATAAGCCTCAGAGCTGTCATCTCAGTTCCTTTGCCCCCCCAATCTACCAAGATGCTAAGGGGTGGCTCCCAAAAGGATCCCCTAAATCAATCAGAGGATATGCCATTGGAATGTAAGGAGGTCCAACAGCCTCTCTGCTTCCAGGCTCCTCCCTCCAATTCAGAGACACTCCCCACCCTCACCTAATCCAGTTTGGAAGGATGTGACAAGAACACATTCGCCTCTTTTGGCCTGCCTTCACCTTTTTTTTTTTTTTTTTTAATCTTTGTAGGTTAGAAGGGGGCACACTATCCCCTTGCACAGGACAATGGGTATTTACCACCTATCAGACCACCAGGAGCAATACACCTCCAGCAGGGAGTAGGGAGAGAGATGCATCAGCTTCTTGGCTTCTTCCCTGGCCAGGCCTTGTGGAGAACGACCCAGCTCCTCAGAGCAGCAGTGGCCCACAAGCCCCACAAACTTAGTGACTCCTGGGGTGATCTGCACTGATGTGGGTTGGGGAAGCACAAGGGCAGCTTGCCCTAATCACAGCCCACAGGATCCGATAACAGGAAGTCTCACTGGTCTCCTTCTACAGTTACTCAGGCACCTAGGGCCTATTAAAGTGGGTGCCCTCTGGCCTGAGCTCTAGCCTCTAGGGTCTCCCAGGTGCAGAGGAAATCTGAAATATGGAAGAGCCTTCATTTATACCTTGAATTTTTTAAATCTTCTGTTCCTAGCAAGGACAACAGGATGAGTGTGAAAAAAGCACTGAGTTCTTGAAATAGGTCTTGGATTTCCCACTAACTAGCTGTGTGACCTTGAACCAGTCCCCTCATATCACTATAGAAGGACCCTCACAGAGTTTCTGTAAGGATCAAATGAGACAATGGGAGGGAGAGTGTTTTGTGGTCTGTAACTTGATTGTTTTAAGTGCCGTCAAGTTGGTTCCAATTCATAGTGACTCAATAGAGTGTTTCTGAGGAGCTACTGGTGGGTTTGAACTGCCAACCTTGTGGTTCGCAGTCCAGATCCTACAGTACTACACTAGGAGTCCTGCAATGTGGTGTACAATGCAAATTGGGTTTATTGTAAGGATTTTGGGGCCTTGGAATAGCATGGGGTGGGATCAGCAAGAGCTGTCTGGGGTTTGAAGACAACGTTTTACATCATGGTCTTGATGTGAGGAACAAGGAGCTCTCTGGAAGGGGAAGGCTGCCATGGTGGGGAGGGAACTGCTTAGCCTAGTTTAAGATTCACTGAATAGGGGGGAAATCAACCCTCACTGTCTGCTCAACTTTCCCAGATCTTTTTGCTGCACATCATACATTATCATCCTGATTTCGTTTTATTGCCTCTTCCAGAATGTTTCTGGTGGTTTACTCTCTGTTCTGAACCAACTGTGTTAGAAACAGTTTCCTGGTTTTTTTAATCTTTCTCTGCTGATACTTCAGATTCCTGGAAACAGACCTTGCAGCTGTGGGGTGGGGGTTTCAGTGACAACCCATTGGCCAGGAAAGCATCACAGGCTGGGAGCTGAGGGGTGACACCAAAGAGCTGGGCTGCCCTCTCAAGTTGCTTAGATGAGCTGGAGCTCCAGGAGGTGCACTCAGATACCCACGTGTCTGCATGGACTTGCTAAACCTTTTTCTGGAGAAGAGAGTAATTTGTTGTCTGAAACTGGACTTCTCATTTAGGTAGCTGTCAGGAGGTGGTAACAAATTTTTCATTAATGTGACTGGCCGAGGGTTTTCATTTTTAGAACAAAGTTTTAAGGAAGGCCTCTGAAGGCCTATCTGTTGGGAACACTCAGTGGTTTTACTGGTGTGAGAAGGTAGGGGACAAGGTTAGGGGTTCTGAATGGGAATCAGCACTTGCATTCTGGTTCTGTAGGAGGTGCACTCCTGGTTAGTGGCCCTAGGCAAGCCCCTTCCTCTCGCTGGATGTCATTTTACTCATTTGTAAAGTTAAGGAGGCCAAAGAGGATCACTTTGAGAGTCCCATCTAGGGCTACCATGCTATTATTACCACAGACTAGTTTGCTCACAAGTACAAAACAGTGAATCATTCATTTGCGAAGGGACAGATCCACATGACAAACAATGTGCTGTCAAGCGTCACATACATACGACAGTACTGTTTTGAACAAGACGATGGCTTTTCAAATGAAGGTGGTGGACTAGTGAGATTTGAATGATACTCATGAGCCTTTGATGTATCTTTTTTTTTTTTACTGAGGGTTCTTTTAATACCCTGATTTAAAGAGGAAAACAGCAGTGGAATTGGCTCTCCTGTCATTTATTCAAATAGAAAAAGATTTTTGTGCAATGAATTTCTTACTGTACACAGTTAATGACTTTTCCTAGCTCTATTTTTAGGGCTTGGCCTTGGTTGCAGCCCCATCCATGCTGAGTTGATGAATGGAAGGACACAGGTGGGGGGTCAAGAGAAGCTGTGTGGGTACAATGCTCAGTAGTGGGGCCAGGGGGCCTCTGTCACACCATGTGTAGGATGGTGGCAGGCCACTGACTTGAAAATCTTCTGTAAAGAGTAATGACAAGACACGATGCTAGGAATGGGCTGGTGGCATACATTCGAGAAGGTTATCAGAAGTGCAGTTAGAAGAAAACGATGCAATGGGTGCAGACCTGGGTGAGGATGAGCCTTCTCTAGGCCTCAGTGTCTTCATATGTAAAATAAGGGGTTGGGCTAGTCAGGATCTACACTGTACCCCATCATCTAGCTCACTCAGAATGGACAGGAGGGACAAGGCTGCCTAAGGGAAAGGAGATGGAAGACTCCTCAGAAACAGGCCCTTCTTGGCTTAGCAGCATCACAGGTGGAACAGAGCCTCCAACCATAGAGATTTGTGTACCATCTCCACTTGACCTTGGTGATAAAACTAAAAAATGGTAAAAAAAAAAAAAAAAAAAAAACACATTGTTATCTGGGCTTTGTTGACAAAAAAAAAAAAGTTAACTTCTCAAAAATAAATAAAAGCAGCTTTCCAGGGAGCTCCAGCGTCAGTGAAAATCCTCAAGTGCTGGTTTTGGGTGTGTTCGAGTTTACATTTCAAGACAGATTCAGAATCTGTTCACATCAATTCAAGTGCAAGTCACATACCAATCTGTGGCCTCTTGTTTCCATCCCTCTGAAAAAATACACCAAGTGGATAATTGTATGTGTGTGTGTTTAACATTAGTGACTGGTACGGGTGTGTGTTATAACATTAGGGAACACTGAGTTGCACTAAGCTCTTCGTGTTCTTTTCTCTTTTTTTTCTTTTTTCAAGCTGCAATGATAGTAAAATTAAGAAAGTATGGGAAGACATTTTATCGTTTCTCAAACTATGAGTATAAACCCTTTATTTAAACCTCAAAAGTATTCTACAAATTATGAAATGATGTTCTTGCCCTAGGAAATGTCTTGAAGTTGCCTCAACTTGTTGTTGTCAGAGTCCGTTCTGACTCATAGTGACTGTGTATAGGGTTTCCACGGAACACCTATTGGGTTTGAACTGTGGCCTTGTGGTTCACAGTCCAGTATTGATCCTTGGAGGTGGATAGTCAGTTTCCCTGACTATCCTCCATCCCCATTTACAAACTTCTGGTAAAACTCTGGTTCTTCTGTTTGAATCCTTACTCTTTCAACAACAAAACCCCTTAGTCCTTCTGTATTTGGGCAGAGAATCTTCTGTTATATTACAAGGCACTGTATAACAATAATAATGCCTTACCCACTCCCCTAAAGTACATTCACATATACTCTCTTATTATTGTTCTTAAGTGCTGTCGAGTCGGTTCTGACTCATAGTGACCCTGCACAGGGTTTCCAAGGCTATAAATCATTACAGGAGCAGAACGCCTCATCTTTCTCCTGCCGAACCACTGGTAGTTTCAAACTGCTGACCTTGAGGTTGGCAGCCTGACTCATAACCACTATGCTACCAGAGCTTATTAGACAATGCTAATTCTAAGTGCAATTGAATAGCCCACTAATCCAGCAAACCCCATTTCCTGACAGTTCTGGGAAAAAAATTTCAAGTGCAGTGAGGTCAATTTCCTTAGCCAGCAGAGGGTCTGACAGAGTCTCTTTTAAATGACCAGAAAAAAAGAATAAACTGAGATGAGGATGGATGGACTTATAAATATACCATTTAAGGTAAATTAAATGTTTTAAATAAGACTCATTCAACTTAATGTGCTAGACATCGAGTGTGTTTGAAATTGGGAATAGAGAACTGAGCTAGGTCCCCAGCTCCAGAGGGTGTTCAGTCTAGCCAGGGGGTGGGACTGCATGTAAATTCACACGAGGAATAGAAGAGAAAGATTACACCAACCATTCTCCATTAGGACCCAACTTCTTTCTGGTTTGGATACTCTCATTTTTCCCCTTGTGCCTCAGGGCATCCAGACCTCTGTGCAAAACCATTTGTACTTGAAGTCCCAAAGCCCCATTTTCTATCCACACCGCTCCCTCCTCCTGTCTACCTTTCCTTCTGTGTAGAGCAAGTCACAAGGATTCAGTCTTTGTATTTTGTTGGGATGGATCTGGCTCCCTCAAGATTAACTGTTGAGGAAGAATAATCTTCTTGCTCCCTACTTCTTTGCTATTTTATCTACAGAGAAAGGAGGGAGTTGACCAAAACAGGAGCATTCAGAAATGATAAACTCCTCAAAGCTTCCACTGGTTTTGGGCCCCATCTTTGTAGTTCTGACTTCCTTCTGAAAGTTCCTTTGGAGTTTGGTCCTCTGTTTTTGATGTTAGGGGGAAAAACCATAAACCTGTCCCATACCGAAGTCTTCCAGACCCATTCCTTCCAGGATGCTGGCAGAGAAATCACGGTAAATTAATTGCAAATGCTCCCCATAATTTGAGTACTCTTGTGGGGCCAAGGCCTTTTTCCTCTCTCTTGGGGGCTTTTTTTCTTGACATCCCTATGTTCCCAAGTCTGATTATGCAGTACTGATGCTCTGGTAGCCCATTCACAGTGCTTCAGCTCCTTGTTACAATCACCCAGGTTACCAAGATCACTTCTGTTTCGTATCATGACTTAACAGGAAGAAGCCCATCATCAGGCAATGGAGGAAGTCAGCTCTTCTAAGAATCTGTGAGTATGAATTTTCCCTTTAAAAGCCAAGCTAGTCCTCCACAGCAGTTGGGTTCACACACACACACACCTCAGATGATAGCATAACAGAGCACAACAGTGACTTCTAGACCCATGTGCTGTCCCTCTGTAGTTTTTCTGGTTGCCTCCGCAGCCACCAGAGACTAGCTGCAATTCCTTCTAGTAGGATACCTCCTCTTTTTTAAGGGAGGCTCCAGACCCCTGACTTCTAGTATGAACCATGCTAACCTATTTATTACATTCCCCACTCAGTTGGCCCTAGGGGAGATTTATCCACTTTGTTTTCCATATATCTTTCAATAACTCCCCTTCTTCAGATCATCAAAACACACAACTGCATTTCAAAGGTTAAATCTAATTTTGGTTACTTTGAAGCTCAAGAGCGAATCTAAAACACATCCCCTCCCCTTTCCAGGGATTGCGTTAGAATTTACCATGACTTTTTATGAGAACAAGAATATGGTCATAGATGGTTTGTTGGGGGTGGGGGTGGGGTGGGGGGGATGGGACAGGGGATTCCTGCAAGTAGCTGATTATAAATGTTCTATTTTAATAGAGTTATAGTAACATAAGTGGTATAATTTCATAGCCACCTTTTGTGTGCCCCCAGGAAATAGCCAATTCACTTTACATTTTTAAAAAGGTCTTCAGTTATTTAAAAGATTCAGAGTGGGGGAGGAGGAAGTATGGCAGAGATTGGCCGCAGCCACTTTCAGTTTATTAATTTTTACTTGCTGTAGGTTCTTATTGGGAGCAGCTCATCAGACGGGAATGATTTTTCACCTTTCTTTTCACCTCATTGAACTGTCTCATGAGTGGAGGGTTAGGGTCCTCAGAGTGGAGGGAGGGGCTGAATTATCCAAATATCTGGAATAGTATAAGGACGAAAGAAATGCAGCCCACTGTGTCCTTCTGTGGAGGTGGATGCTAGTGGATAAACTCCTGAAGTATGAATTTTTTTTTTTTAAAGAAGCTAAGAAGTTTCTTTGACTTCAAGGTGGGTGGGTGGAGGGGAAACAGACCTAAAATCTTCTAGGCAGTCCTTTTAGCTTAATTGGTAGACGTGAAAATAGTAGGTCTAGGGTCCATCCTACCCAACACCCCCACCCCTACCCCGCCAGGCCATACACTCTCACATTCACTCTAAGTCCACTTTGGCCAGATAGTCTTCATTCCTCCTCAAACCCAAAGATTTTGGAAAGCAACGTCTATATAGACTTCTCCCAAAAGATAATTCTGACCCCAGGGACAACCTGATAGATCTCTTGATCTGAATTAGTTTGTCCTTTCCGTATAACCCTCAAGTCACTTCTATTCAGCTCAGTCTAAGAACTTTTAGAAAGTGCAGAGAGCGCAGCTCAGTCTGTCAACAGGACAGGATATTTGAAATCAGGGATGTCGCTGGAATTCCTCAAAGTAAGTGCTAGTCCCTCCTTCTTCCTACACCCAGAGTCCCTCCCGGGAGGATCAACCCCCAAACACACAGCTCTGGAGATGCCACCGCAGTAGTCTACCCTGGGCCGGCAGTTGGAGTTGGGTGAGGGGGCGGGGCGAGGGGCGGAGCGCTACTGACTCGGCCCCGCCTCCGAGGAAGTTGATCCACGGGGCGGGGCATTGCGGGGCAAACGTCTCCTTCCGCCCCCTCCTTCGCGGTCCACCAGTGCCAAGATTTGGGGAATCGGCGGTTCCCAACGGTTTCCTCAGTCTTGCTGCGCGCGGCCTTTGAGAGTTCTGGAACCTTCCAGCCACCCTCTTTACCTCCTGAGGGTGAATACAGACCTGATTTGCAGAAGGTCCGCAGATGGTGGGCCCCAGAGGAAGCAGGAGAGGCAGGAAGGGTGCTTCCCGGAGGCTGAGGAACCTCATTTCTTCTCCTTCAGTTCTTATACTGCGATGGACATAAATTCTTAGTGGCGGCCGGCGCCCAAAGCAAGTAGAAGATGAACATTTGAACGAAACACGGCTCCTGTGTCCATCTGAGTTTAGGGAAGGCCTTACTGGGGGTAATCAACGTAAATGGAGTATGTTGGGGTGGAGGCTGCTCACCCCAGAGGCTCAGGATTTGGGTTCCAAATGGAATGCAAGCAACTGTGCCCCACCCACAAAAAGGTCTTAATACTGTTGGGGCGTAGGAGAAGTATCTGTCGACTTTATACCTTTTTAAAATGTCCATTCAAATCTGTGTAGATCAAGCCTACAGCTTGGTTTCTGTGATGTGAGCTTGCTGGGACAACTGGGTATTTGGAAGAACTGGTAGCATGGAGGTTGTGTGTTAGGAGCCCCAAAGGAGCATGTGTGCTGCCAGGAACCCTTACAGAGAGCTCAGAAATAAGAATCAGATGGGGCGTCACAGGATAAAAGGAAGGGGAAGAGGGTGGGAAGGTGCTTCAAGAAGTCAGTCACCCTGCACCAGCCATCTCATCAGCTTTTGCTGTCCTAGTCCTCAGTGACATTTAGGGGACATTTTCTGACCATGGAATCTTTGGTAGCAGAATTGGGTGGGGAAAGAGGGGGACCTTGGGAAGCTTAGATAAGTCTTTCCTTCACAGACTTCTTACCCAAAGTACAGGTGTACAAAAAAATGACCCAGCAGCAAGGTCTGACCTCCTCAGGCTCCACTAGGGAAGAGTATCAGCCCAGGGCCAATTCCTATGAAGTTAAGGTCAGCCATGACTCCACCCTCCAACCTTTATTTTTTAACACCAACCACCCCTCCCACAGAACTCTACTTTTCTGCTGGGTTCGGTAATTCATTGCAATGGCCACACAAAACTAGAGACGATATTCATGATGTTTGGTCAGAAAGTGGCACTAAAGAGTATCAGAGGACCCTCTCCTCCCAACCAGAAGTGGATGCAGTGGTTCCGCCAGAGACTAGAAGATGCTAAGTCATTGCTATGTGCGCTGCCATATTAGAATGATGTCATATAACTTCTGAGTCATATTTGGCAAGATGCCTTCTTCGTCCTGTAGTAGTATATAAGGACTTCCCGCACATGAGAAGGTTAAGGGCAAGAGGGCACCTGAGACCCCTCCCTCCTCGCTAACCGCTGTTTGTTGAATAAAAGAATGAGTCATCTCCCCACCGCAGTTCTTTAGACTGCCTGACCCTGTGAACCTGCTTTAGTTGACCACCTACACTGTACACATGATTATGGGGTTTATTTGGTCAGGATAGCCTCTTCTCTGTTGTGCCAACAGGCTGGTCTTTCTCTGTCACTGTGCCTGGCCAATGATACAAAGTTCTGTTGGTACTACTGATAAATACCCAAAGGACACTTTACTCAGCTATAAGTTTCAGCCAAAAAGATACAGTCCTAGCTTGCCAGTTAAGTGCCTGGAGGCATTCCACAAGCAGGTCTGCTGCCTGAAGTCACTCAGCTTTATTCCATCCATTTGTCATGAAGTCCATCACTTTCTCATGTTCTGGCTCTTGGTTCTGCTGCTATAGCTTCTCTGCCACTCCTCTGGTGTCACAGCTTTCTGGCCCTGAATCAAGGAGGTTCAATTTCGATGCATAGGAATCTTTGGGGTCTAAAGGACTCATCCCCCTCCTGACCCTTGTTCCTTGATGGTAGTGAGAAGCCCTCTACTGAAGCTGAGATGGCTCATTTGAACCCAGCAGGATGGCAAAATTGACAAATCACCATGTTAGAGTACCAAGTTTTTATCATCGCAACTAGCCCTGTTAACAACCACAATGGAATCATATAATCCTATCAGCATCTTTTCCTACCTTCCCTTACCCAGACCCATCAGGAAAAAGTCATTTGGTGGGCGTTACAAAGACTATTGCTAGAAGAGCCGTATTAAATAAGTCACAGGAAAATCTTTCGAGTCTGGCTTTTGAGTTCTAAAAGTTCTGGATGTCTAGGACTTGTATCCAGTAGGCATGACTGTTTATGCTTAAATTTGTCCCATCATGAGGAGTTCTTTCCATCCTAAGATTCTTTTCTCCTAGAGTATGAATATCTGCCACTGTGAAGGAACAATGTTATCCTCCAAACTCAGCAATGCAGAGCAAGGGGCCTGGTGGGTAACCGTGGCAATGGTGGGGACAGATAGCCACATTACAAAGCCATCAAGGGCAGAGTCTCCAGCATCTCCCCGACTGTTTGCATATATAGTGTCCTAGCAAATGTTTAACTAATCATTTCATAATGCCAACCACCAGGCATTGGTTGGCATAATGAAATAATTGTGGCAAGGTTCTTCTCAAATATTCAGGAATTTTTGCCCATGCAGATAAGGTGGGGACGTTTGACTTTTAACCTCTTTGCTATAGATAATACTTGGTTTAATCCTCGTTTGTAGCATCAGCACTTCTTGATGACTGGGATTCTTATATAAGCAAACCAGACAAGGCCAAGGCCTGACTTATTTGGCCAGTTAAGATCGAAGGAACCCATTTTAAATTCAGCTTATTAATAGTCAAAGGAAGAATGGACTAAGTTGCCAGCCCCCTGGCATCTTGTCTCAACACACCAAAAAGTACAATACCAAAACAAGAAGGACTAATGACTGCAGCTGAGTTTTGGACTATGCCATTGCTGAAGACTATAGCTAAGAGGTTTTGTATTCTGAGGCTGTATCCTGAGGAAAAGATGGAACAGAAAAACCTTTGACGTCATCAGAACTCCAGGCGATGAGAAGATTGTCTCTTGACTGTCTCCTAGGGGGAGGGAGAGAGGAGTTCAGAGAAAGCTTTAGAGCAGTTATTTAGGTTTCGCATCCTCTTATGTCCAACCAAAATATGTCCTACTGAAACTCAGTTTAGCTGTGGCTCAACTCTTGGATTGTCTGGTATTATTTGGATATGTGCACATACGCTATTCTCTTACATTCATCTGATTTCCCAACTGAGGGGCAGACTTCTTATAGCAGGGAATGGGCATTCAGCTCTTGGCATTGAACGGGCACATGGTTGGCATTAGCAATACATATACTTATTGGACCTTGAAGAAGCCCAAACCACAGGCACATTTATAAGATCCACATCAGCAGTGGGGTGGGGAGGAACTGGGGATGCTTCAGAGGGAGATAGATCAATCTGCTTTAGCTACCAGAGCAGGGAGCCTGAGCAGATCCCATTTGATGACATTTTTACAGAAGTTGTATGTGCTTTCTAGGAATGTAAGAGCCAGTCTCCAGTCCACCATGAAGTATTTTACGGTGGACACTGGGTTTTCTATTGGCCATGGAGACTACATGTTCTTGCCTGCCCAGTCAGGCTGAGCCAGTTTCCCAAAGGAATTAGGGATTAAGGAAGCCATAAACCTGGCTACCTGGCCCAAAGAGATTACAGCTGAAAGGGAAACAGCTTTGAGGTGGTGACCAAGTGCACATCCAGATCAAACAGCCCCAACAATGCATTGAAATGTATAGAGTTTGGAAATGAGTGAAGGCTCTGCCCTCTTGCTGGAACTTGAATCTCCTAGCTTCAGTGCCCACTTCCTTGGTGCTCTTTGGAAGTGTCCTTTACCATTGGGGTCTTTGTTGGCCTCCCAATCCCCATAATTCCCTGAATATGCTGTACTATTCTGTGATTGGACTTGTTTTCACTGGCTGTGGCAGAGTCTTTGGTCATCAAGAGGCAGGGACACAGGTCCTCCACAAGAACATCTCTGATGGGACCTGAGACAACTTAATGCTCTAGGATCATAGGGACTCATGTGTGCTGTGAGGGTGTGAAGAGCTGTGAAATGAGAAAGGCTGTGTAAATATGTATGCTCTCCAGACACAATTTGGAGACAGCCTTCTTACCTTCACTTTACAATTCACTGTGGAAGACGTGATATCATAGGAACTCTGGCCCATGCATCATAGGCCCAGGCTCTGATGTGGAAACTGCTCCCTGCTTTGCTCCCAAAGATGAGCTTTCTCATAAGAAAAGCAGACAAGGAATCACAGGATTAGAACTCCAAAAATATGTTGTAACAATTCTGGACAGTGGTCCCATGAGGGGCTTGGGAGCATGATTCATCTCACAGGGACCTCTACAGGTATTGAGTGACCACAGTTAAGTACTGGTCAAAGCGAAGGGAAACTCATGTCTGAGGTCTGAGGTCATAGTTAGCATTTCTTCTATATTTTAGTCAGAATCAGAGTCTCCCATTCCTACACTCTGCCTAGGAAGAAGGCAGCTTCTCACTCTGACTCCAGAATCATGAGTCACCCCTTTGGGAGACAAAGTACATTATGGCTCCTTACCTGAGCACTGAGTAAGAACTTAGATAAATGACTTCAAATGCATTACTCTTGTTTGTTTGTGTGGTCCTTATGTTACTCTTCAGAGCCCAAGGCACCTGTTCCTACACAGAACCCTCCTTAGCCTTATATCATGAGTGGGCAAACCCACATCTCCAATTATTACAAAGTTGTCTTCTTTGAATAAATATCTTCAATAGAATATTTATGGTAGAGTTCACAGGTGAATTTTCACCACGAATACTACACAGTGAGACAATCACCTAAAAAGTAGCTCAGGGACAGTAATATTCCTGGGGGCAGGGGTTTAAGCAGAAACAAAAGCGATTCTTTTCTGGGCCACTTCCTCCCCGAGACCTCAAAGATGGGCTGGTGAGAGAAGATATACTCTCATTCTGAGGCTACGAGAACCTCAAACTACTACACCATCAGAGAATTCTGGGCTAGGAGGGAATAGTGTTGGAAATACAGAAGGATTAGTAATGAGTAAAAGAGGCATGGCAATCTACCATGACTTAGGTTTCCTTGACCCCCTGAATCTGTTGACTAGACCATCTGCCTTCAGCAGCGAGATGAAACCCATGGGACTCCCTGTGGACTTCCAAAAGTGCCTGTTTCTCCCTGCTGGAGTGGCTTTGAGGTATGGGTTAGCAGAGGGCAAGGAAGAAGAGGTTCCTGGGGCAGAGCTCACTTTTCTCTTTGTCACCCTGATGGGGCAGGAATACAGGAGTTTGCAGGCTGGCTGCCTCCTAGACTGTCAATTCTTGTGGAGAGAAAGGCCTTTCCCTGTTCGGATTGTTGACCCTCTCTTGTCTTTGAAACTGCCTCCAGCACTTAGCAGGCCTGCTCCTGAGTTCAAGTTCACTGTGGATTTAGGGCTGGAGTTCCAAGCGCTCCACTACCCATTGGGAAGGGAGAAAGATCACATGGTGGGAATTTAGTCCTTGTTCATTTAGCATTTTTGGCTGACTTCTTCTTGATCCCAGGAATGTTTTAATGGCATGGCCTGGGCAATCTTGGCTCAAAACCATCCAGGGCTGACCAGATCTCACCAAGCAACCATTTAGCAAACCCAAAGACTGATGTTTGTCCTTTCTGGGTGGAACAGGAAGGATGGGTAACAATTCTGTCCCGATCACATTAGAATCCCAATAGGAGGCACTTTGGCCAAGATAGAAGTGGAGCAAAAGAGCAGTCAATAGGCTTGGGGTAAGCAGAGCCCAGACTTCCAGTGGCTAGGAAATCTCCAATTTGATTTGTAGTAAATACGTAAGGCTGTTAAAATAAATTGATTAGCACAGGATCTCTGCTCAACACTCTTTAAACTCTAACATCTGTTTCCAATGAATAATTCACATAGTAGATATTAATTAGAAGTCTTGGGAGAAGAGAACGGCAGCTTAAAAAGTGCACTGAGAGGCCTGTTTGCCAAGAAATGCACACTCAAAAACCCATACCCAGATGTATAGGAAAGAGTGAGGCTTTTCCTTCGAGACTGTACACACCACTCTACCCTGGCCCCAGACTGGTGGGCAGTGGGATAGTTCCATTTCCTGTCTCCAGGGCAGTATTATTCCCAAAGACAGCTCATCGAGCACAGCTGGCACAGCCCACAGCCACGATAAAAGGGAGTCCAAGGTTTTCCAGAACTGCAAACATTGGAAGCTAACCTTTCACCCCCATCCCCAGTGCCCTAGATGGCTATTTGCTCAGGCATCAACTGGGGCCTGGGAAAAGCAACAGCATTTAAATGCAGCCCTACCTAGGCCCTACCAGAGCGACGCACGATGGGCAGAAGTCAGGTATCAGTGATGGGAAGATCTTGAACCAACTCTTAGGATGTATGCCTTTTCTCCTCCTTCAGTTAACCCCCATGTGGGTTTCTGGGGTTTCAAGCCTCTTGCCTCCTCTTAGCAACTTTCTTTGGAGTTTTGGCTTCCTTAGCAGCAGGATCTTTGCTTTTAACGTTGGAAGGAGCAGGGCTTCTAGGACTCCTCCACTAAGGAACCTTGTATTTACATTCCTGAACAGAATGTGTGGGTGGCTGCCTTCTCCAGGTCAGACCAACTAGTTCTGTTTTCCATGGAGTAGGAGAGGAGCCACCACCACCAGGCCTGGTCAGACAGAGTTCAGGGAGAAGCAAGTTCATCCCATTTTCTCTGGGTGAATAGTTTGCTGCTCATTGAGACTAACTGGGAATTGAGAAAATGAGCAGGAGAAGTATTCTAGACTCCGATACCCATGTCATCAAATATTGGAATAGTCTCTAGAGTACTGGAGGAAAGAAGCTGCGGGCATGGCCTGGTGATGCCCTTGTCTTTCTTCAGCAGAAGATTCTCAAGGTTCTGCTGTGAACTGGGAATCAGTGCTGGCTAGGGAGCCAAACAACAAGTGAGGCAAATACTGGGATGAAGTCAGGCGGCTGCCCAGGTCAGAGAAGTCCAGAGATTACCTACACATTGTTTTCTCCATGAATTAACTGAGCATTTAATTCCTGAAAGCTTTTATTTCCTAAAGGGCCTAGTTTGATTCTTTCTTTCATAATCTCTCAGTAATGTTATTGCGATACCCATTTTCCTCCTCATGGGGGGTGGAGGTGTCTTTGAAATGGAATGGAACTACCTGGAGGTCTCTCAGGTAAAAAAGTGAAAGAGCTGCTGAGTTCTTATTCCATACTTCTAGACCCTAAATCTAGAGAGAAGGGTCAGTGTACCAAACAGGCGTTTACCTTCTGGAGAGTCTTCTCTTAAAGTTCAAAGTTAGAGAGCTAAGCCCTTGAGGAGTTCCTTGTACCCTTGAGGCAAGGTTTAGTGGCTGGTAATCAGTGTGGATGGGCTTTGAGGGTGGACTCAAGTGACATCTATTGTGGGCTACAACGCTTGCTGAGCAGCTGCTGGCATGGGGGTGATGATGAATGTTGATTGGCCTCATTCGTTGGTTACTTTTAAGTTCACAAACCATGGAACCTCAGGCTGAAGGAATGGGTGGGAGGCCAGGGAAGTATGCTGGGCTGCTTTGACTCTTGTGTTTGCTAAAAGGGTAGGAGGTTGTAGGGATCTGAACATAGGGTTGACCAGGTTCTAATGAAGAGGAAAAGGATCACTTAATGTTGTGTTCAAACTTCTGGTGGGGTGATGGTGTTAAATCTCCACAGGAGAGAGGGTAAAACATTCCTTCTTAGGAAAGCATGGGGGTGGGGCCAGAGTCCCTTGGTCAGAGGCCACTGTGACCTTTCTGGGTAGAGGGAGCAAGTAGTTCCTGGCTGAGGCTGACAAGTGGCTGGGATGGTGCCTATGGAAAGCGCCCGAGATAAACAAAAGATGTAAGTTAGGTAAATGATAGGCCCAGTGGCGCATCGTTCAGTTATGTGGTCTTGTTTCATCCACAGGAAATCAGTATTTCTTCACCTCTACTGAGAGGTGCTCCAACTCCAAGAGCCAAGGACACCAGTGAATGAAAACACAAAAACCTTCTAAATGTACCCAATAAGAAAGCATTGTCTGGCACCTATCCACTAGGGTGGGATGGGCAGGCATCTGGCGGCTGGGGCAGGCTTGGCAGAGCCTGAAGAGTAGATTGGTCAGCAGCCTAGTCATCCTACCATTCCTGGGGCCCTGAGACTGTTCATCTTTTCAGATGACTGTATTGTAGGAAATTTTTGAGTGTCTATCAATGGGCTCAATGTGTGGCAACAATTGTGAGGTTGGTCCAGCACTGGGCAATGTTTTGTTCTGTTGTGCATAGGGTTTCTGTGAATTGGTACTGACTCGATGGCACCTAACAACCACCACCACCACCAAAGGGAAGTACCACCACTTACAAAGGCATACTATTGAGATGTAACCTGGATCATAAATGGTAAACATCTTGAAAGTCTCTGCTTCTGGCTTCTCACTCATCCATTTATCCTAAACCTGAGGCCAGCCTCTGAGAGGGATTAAAGGAAAGGAGGAAATGAGTAATTGTTTTTCTTATGTAAAGATGCAGACAAAGTCTGAAATCTCAGAACACGAATCTTCTCTTTCTTACCCACCTGCCTGTCCTTCGAGGCTTCCCAAGCCCTCAGCTAAATATCAACTCCTTCCTTCCATCTGGAAGTTCCTAGAACATGCCTTACTCTCTCTTCTGGCCTAGTTCTTTCTGTTCCGATGTGGGGGAGATCTTCCCTCACCTGCTTCAACTGGTTGGAGCCTGCCAGCCTTTCAGATCTTTGGTCCAATGTCGTTTCTGGGGTTGGTGGGGGGTGGGGTGAAGACATGTGCTTTTTCTGACCCCTCAGACCCAGTGGTGGTGGTTGTAGTGTGCTGTGGAGTCGGTTCTGACTCATAGCCATCCTGTACAGGGTTTCTGAGGTTGTAAATCTTTATGGTAGCAGAAAGCCTCATCTTTCTCCTGTGGAACGGCTGAAAGTTTCGAACTGCTGACCTTGAGGTTAGCAGCCCGACTCATAACCACTAAGCTACTAGACTCCTTTCAGACCCAGTCGTGGTCTGAAATTTCTCCAAGAACTGTTCTGTTGTGGTAGCTAGTAGCATCGTTTGAATTCATACTTCATACATATACGCAGGTGATGATTTGATCAATGTCCCTCTACCCTCCAAGACTGACGTTTCGTACCTGATGCAGCTTACCATTTCCCCCAACTTCCCTTGCAACTCACTGGCACTTAACAGATCCTCAATAAATATTTGTAGAATGTATGAATGAAGGTGGCTGCCATGAATTCTCATCTGTGTAACCCTTGTTCACTGGCCAGTTCACTTGAATTGCTTGGCTGCCCTGCTCCATGGGGATAGATGAAAAGAAAGAGAGGGGTCTGGAGCTTAAAAGAAGGAATTGGGCCGAAGACCCACCTGGGGTCCATTAGCATAAAGACAGTGTAGCCAGTGACTCAAAAAAGCAAAAGTAGAAGAACTTAGAAAACAGCATTCCAGGGGTAGGCAGAGACAAGTGGGCCAATGTTAGTAGGTGAGTGGAGGGTTAAGAAAACGAAGTAAGAAGCAATCAAAAGAGATGTTCAGTCTGGGTGGTCAAATTCCAACAGAATTTGAAGGTGGAAGTGGGAGGCAGAGCATTACTGCAGATGCTACCAAAAGACTGGTTAGTAATCAGGTACTAGTCCAAGTTTGACCCTGTTTTGAGGGCCATTTAGCAGAGTTGAATATTTAAATATAAAAGGAGTTTGTTCATTCCACTTTGGGGACTTTCTCTAACAGAAATACCAAACTGTGAGGATATACATGCAAGGATCATTATGGCTGTGTTTCAATGTTAAAAACTTGGAAGGAACTTAGGTGATAATTGGGGAGTCCTCCCAAATAATAGATAATATATGGCTATCTTCATGGTACATCCAAATAATGGGATTCAATGCAGACATATTGAAAAGAGTATGTGGGAATATGTGTACTGAGGTGAGATACATTGATATATTAATTGAAATAAAGCAAGCTATAGAGTATGTTGATAGAATGTTTGTTTTTAAAACAAAGCTCCTATTGCATAAAACTTGTATTTGTGCATAGAAAAGAGTCTGAAAGCATACATACTTTAACACTATTTCTTCTGGAGAATGGGATACAGAGTATGATAAGGGGGAAACTTTTTTTTTTTACTCTCTTTAGAGTTGTTCAAATAAAAAGGAAAAGGCAAGAGTGTAGGATGTGGCAATAGAGAGAGAGTCTTGCTTTCTGAGAGCTCAGATTCATTAGACTGGGGGAAACAGAGGCCAGTAACATTGGGCAGAGTCCACTGGGAGGGTTGAGAAAGTTGTCCACAGATTCTGGAGATGCTTCCAGAAGTTTTCTGGTGAGTGGTAATTGCAGAAGAAGGTGTGAGCTTAAGAAAAGGCATGGTGGAGGGAAGCTTTTTATCTAATGGGAGGCGTGAGCACACTGGTAGGCTGAGAGGAGCGGGGCCAGGAGCAGAAGTGGTTTTAACAGGATATATGGGAAAAAGGGATACTTGGAGGAGAGGGTCAGCCTGGTGTGAGCAGAGGAGGCTGGCAGGGCCAAAGCCTTGTTGTTGTTGTTGATGTTAGGTGTCATCGAGTTGGAACCGACTCATAGAGACCCCATGCACAGCAGAACGAAACAATGTCCAATCCTGGGCCAACCTCACTACCGCTGCCACACTTGAGTCCATCAATGCTGCCACCTGGACAATCCATCTCGTTGGGGGTCTTCCTCTTTTTCTCTGACCCTCCGTCTTACCTAACATGATATCTTTCTCCAACGACTGTTCCCTCCTAACAATATGTCCAAAGTATGAGAGACAAAGTTTGGCCATCTTGGCCTCTAAGGAGCACTCTTCCAAAACAGATCTATTGGTTCTTTTGGCAGCCCATGGTACTTTTAGTATTCTCCTCTAACACCATAATTCAAAGGCATCAATTCTTCTATGATCTGCCTTATTCATGGTCCAGCTTTCGCATCCATATGAGGCTATTGAAAATACCATGGCTTCGGTCAGGCGCACCTTATCCTCAAGCTGACATCTCTGCTCTTCAATACTTTAAAAAGTTCCTGTGCAGCAGATTTGCCTAATGCAATACGTCGTCTGATCTCTTGACTGCTGCTTCCATGAGTGTTGTTAGTTGATCCAAGAAGAATGAAGTCCTTGACAACTTCAGTGTTTTCTTTGTTGATAAGAATGGTGTTTATTGGTCCACTGGTGAGGATTTTTGTTTTCTTAACATTAAGATGTAGTCCATACTGAAGGCTGTTCTCTTTGATCTTCATCAGTAAGGGCCAAAGCCCTTACAAAGGGTGAGGAGCCCGCTCCAGGTGGAGGGAGGGTGGTATGGACAGATGACATGGAATGGGAGGAACAAGAAGCAGTTCACAGTTGATTGTTTTTGTCAAATTTGGCCTCAATTTTTATCATTGAACTTTGAAAAGGGAGATATTGTCAGCTGAAATCGAGAGGGCTAGGAATGGAGACAAGGGTTTGAGGGAAAAGCTAAACTTAGAGAATGGGGAAAAGCCCCCACAGGGCTAAGTAAATTAACAAGAAGTAGCAGAGGCCCAGTTGAGTTGTTACTCATACATTTGTAGTGGAGCAAACTGGCATTTTCCTTTTAACACAGCTAAAGTGCAATGTTGGAGAAAACGAAAGGCCACATTGATCCAAGGTGGAGGAATGGCAAGGCAAGTCTAGCATAAAGGGAAGGGGGGAATCAAGGACTTTACATGGATTGACCACAAGGTAGAGAAGCAACTCAATATAGAACCAGAGATCTTCAAATTGGGAGGAGCAGTCCAGGAGGCATTTCCAGAGATGGGAATTTTGGGGTGCCAAATAGGGCTACTTACATGAGCCAAGGTTTAGCTTTGAGAATAGGTTACAGAAGTAGAAAAGAGAGACGAGCCAGCTTGGAAGTGGTTAAAGGTGTCAGGTGGGGGCAGTTATTGGAATAGAGATAAAGTTGGTGAATCTGAGGGTAGAGCTCATTCATTCATTCATTCAACAAATATTTATTGAGCACCTACTATGTGCCAGGCACTCTTCTAAGTCCTTGTGGGGAGGTGGACGCTGGAGTCCACTGGGTGGTTGACAGATGAAGGTGGGAAGAAGAGGGTCATGAGACAGGAAACTGTGGGGTTCCAAGAGGAAGAAGAAGGATCAGAGGCAAGAGTTAGAATGGTCAGAAAGATGAGTTAGAATGGTCAGGAAGATGAGGCAAGAAGCCAGGAGGACGCTGGCCTTAAGGCCTATAGTTTGGTGGGCTTGGGATGAACAGGGGAAAAAAGCAGGCTACCTTTTTTAGAAGAGTTGTAAGAGGAGGCGGTGGCAGAGAAATGTGACAGGGAGCACAAGTGCCTTGTACAGTTCCTTCTTGCAATCCTGCCCACGTTCCCCAACACCTTGCGTCTCTGAGGGAAAAAGGCAAGGAGAAGTGTAGGTCTCTTAGACGTCATGAGGATTGGGGTACTCTTCTCTGTGACTTCAGCTCTGGAATTGGGCCTTCATCAGTTGTGTGAAAGTGGAGAAAAATGAAAAGGGACAGAAAGGAACAATAAGAATTGCTAGATACAGTGGGAAGAGACAGGGCTTCATGAAAAGACAGGCAAGGATGTTGACTCAGTACCAGAAGACAAAAGATATTCCCAAGGAAAGAAGATAGATTCACATAGAGGGACCAGGATTGGGAGGCATGATACATACTCAAAGGGAAATTTAACCAAAAGAAAAGAGAGGACTATAATGGAGTGCCGTTAGGCTCAACCCGTTCCCTCATTAGGTTCAGAAGTCTCTCTGATGACTTCTTCTGACAGGTTACCCTGAAGCCATACGACAGGGAGGAGGTCTAAAGGGCAGTGGAGGGAGGTGGATGATGATGGCTCAGTGGCCTGAGTCTACATCAGTGGGTCTCAGGGAGGACATCTTTCCTTCCACCTGGATACCCTGGCCCGCCCCCTCCCAGTATGCCACCTTTCAGAGTAAGTTCCATTTCCTAGGGTCATCTACCCTCTCTGTCCTATTGCCTACTCTACTGACCCTGTAATTTGACTTGAGCATCCTAATCTTCACACCCCTTCACTTGGGCAATGGGCATGGGAGAGAAGCCCCTATGCACTCATGATCTGCTCACCAGCGTGCTATTGGCTATCAATTTGTGCTGTGTTCTCCTAGATTCCAAGCAAAACTACAGGGCAGAATGACCTAGAGCCTTTGACTTTTCATAAAGGCCAAAAAGGAAGGCCCTTAAGAGGTAGGCCACTCTGGCTCTGAGTCTGGAATGCTCTTTCTGGAAAGGCTGGAGGCAGGGAACCACTTGAGGAGTGAGAAGCAAAATTCCCTGGTGGGCATTTCTTTCCTCCTCTTGCCCTCAAAAGTCTTTGGCATGCCCCCACGAGGTGGTAGTAGGCTGGGTTTGAGACCTCAGCAACCCCACCAACAGACAAGTCAGATGATGCTCTTCCTTCTCCTGGCTCCTGCCTCAGCAACTGCTGCTTCTGGAGCTGAGATTTGCTAGGGAATGGGAGAAAAGAGGAGTGACAGGAAGTGAGGAGAAGGAATGAGAGCCCTCTGGGTAAAGGCACTGTTGGCCCCAGATGAAGAGGGGACACTAGTGTGTGGAAGGAAAACCTACTCTCCGTCTGTAGCAGTAGATTGTTCTAGGACAGAATTGCTTGAAGCTTCTTAGAAGAGGGCCCAAGGTGGAAGAGTAGAGAACATAAAGTTCTGGAAATGGATCTTCACCTTTGGGAAGTCAGCTATAGGTAAAATGCACTCCTCAACCTTGCAGTGAAACCCTGACAGAGGTTTCTCTGGGGGAGGGAGAATAGAGAGTTTATGTAAGGCAGGTACACTTCCATTTTCCTATCCTCACTCTCTTCAATTTATAACTCCTTAGTGTTACAGTTCTCAGAGAAGCTTCAAAGACAGCGTCAATGGTTTCCATGAGCTGGAAATTTGGAGCCACTCAAGTTCCCTTTTTGCTTATTGCCCAACCCTTCTCCATTCTGGAATTGGCCATTGGTTAAGGCCAATGGTCAAGACTTGAGCCTAGTTAGGCACTGATCTCTGCTTTCTGCTGAAACCACCACGATGATAGTTGCTTGGAAACCACTCTGGTTTCTTACCGACCCAAACCTCTCTCTTCAATTGCATTCCATTCACCACATGCAGGAAGAAATCAAAGTTAGCAATAATAGATCCCAGCACAGTTAGATCACTCCAGTGGGGACCTCTAATGTACTAAATGCCACAGGCTGGGCCGTCTGCCAAGGGCAGAGGTGCTCCATAGTGCAGAGGAGCTCCATAGTGCAGAGGAAGACATGGTCCCTCTGTGGGCAGACCTCCTAGGGAGGTGTACTTGCTCTGGTGTACTTGCACACTCTCAACGTATCTAGGCTCTAATTCCCAGTTTCACTGGGAGAAACTGATGTGAAAGGAAATACCTTTTTAGACAGATCTTTATAGACCCAAGGTGGGGAATCCCAGACCTGATACTGTAGGATTTCATGAACTCATTAATGATCTTTGCTGATATATTCTCAATGAATGAAGAGATTTTATACACAGCTGAGCTCATCCTCTTCTTTCTAGAACCTCTTGTGTTTCCTGGCCCCTTTCTCTGGACTAGAAAAAGCTTGGTGGAATCTTTCCTGAGTGAATAGAACTTCAATCTCAGGTGTTGGCGTCAGAGTCAGAAGTTGCTCTACTTGGCTTTCAGTGGGTACTGCCACCCTTTCACTGGCTTCTTGTACTCAGGGGATCCTTGAACTTATTTCAGCCACATACTGGAGATCACACTCACTGTTTAACAGCAGTCTCCTCCAAAGTCTACAACTGTCATTGACTTCCTTATTCCCCAGACCATGGCTTTTGCAGATTTCCCCCCTGTGGCTGGGAATTTAACTACCCAGAGTTGGGTGTTAGTATTCTCTTGTGTGCACCCTTTTCCCCCCATTAAAAAAAGCGTTGAATAAGATAGATCTCAGCATGGTTAGGTCACTCCATTGGTAACATTTAGAAAGGTGAGTGTTAAAATGCTCTGATTTTTGAGTTTTACTTTTCATGATCCATTTCTCTTATCCAGATGAGTTTTTAACACATCTCAGATCTCTTCTTTAAAACCTAGTTCCCAGGGACCTGCCTATTTCATCTCTTCCATCTCTTTAAATTGCTTATACCTGCTTTCTGACTTGGGGTGGTACCCTTCCGACACACCTGTAGGTAGGAGGAAGGCAGTCCAGGTTTAACCTGCCCCCATCCTTCGCCTAGCTTTCTCTCCATCAGCAAAAGCACGCGGAGCCTATCTAGTGAGAGGTTTGTCTGATAATCATTCCAGACATCCCAAAAGAGGATGACTAAGGGAAAGGTAGGAAGCATCAGGGATGTCACCAAGTCTTCTCTGTTTTACTTCCTGGTCTCTGTGGCAGTGGTTATGATGATCCTCTGTCTTCCTATTATGTCTGAGATAGAATTGATCCGGTCATCCCCTTCCTGCTTTTTCTCACATTCTCCTCCAGGCCCCATTCCCAGGAGGTCCATGTGCTCACCATTTTCCATTTGTTCCTTCTGAACTATCCTCCAGCCCTGTTATTGCTGCTGAATCACAGGAGACTGACCTGAATGGATCACATCAGTATCTTCCTGTTGGCTGAGCTCAAGAGGAGAAGTTGGGAAGTGATATATCTCCAGGAATCTCCCCTGCTGGGTCATGTGGATTTTCTGTGCAGCGGCTCTTACTGAGTTGTAACTGCGTGTTTCCCTGCTTTTAGGTCTTCTATTTCTTACTGCAGCAAAACTGAAATCGGCCACTGTGACTAGGTGGGTGGGTCAGTAAACTTTGCTCAAGCTGCCTGGTGTGCTTCCCTGACTGGTTTTGTCCTCCTCTCCAGTGTGGTTCCTCCACTTTTTAAGGTCCCTTGTTTACTTTGGATAAATGCCAAAGTCTCACACTCCACCAGAACTTCTGATGCACCTCTTGGGTAGTGTGGGAAGCACCATGGGCGCTAAGAAGCCGTAAACTGTAACGTTATGCCCACTTGCCAAGGTTTTGCTGAGCTCTGCATTCTGTGTTTTGTATTGTGAAAATACTTGTTTGTTTTCTAAATGTGAAATTCTGCTTTTATTCACAGGGCATCTCCCTGAGATTCTAAGGCTCTTTGGGGACCTCCAGATGGAATGAATGGCAAGATAGGAAGGCTGAATTTGGGAGGAGGTTGGGACTTGGGGATGTGTGAGAGGGGAGGTGGTATTGAGAAGAGAGGGTTGAGAAAAGAAATAGATTAACCCAGAACTCTAGGGAAAGTTGCCATTTAAAGGGCAGGCACAAGATGTGCACCAGTGAAGGATGGTGAAGGTGTAAAGGGCTGGGGTGAGGACAGTGGGGGAGATTAGGAGATGTTACGGTCCAGACAGTCAAGGGCAGAGTCTCTAATGGGCAAGCAAATAAGTGACAATGTCAAATGCTGCTCAGAGGTTAAGTTTTAAAAGGCTTGAATAGTGTCCTTCTGGGCTTAGCAAGGCTGATGAGGGTGGGCAGGAGCTGCTCCTATGGCATGTGCTTAAGGAAGCCCACTAGCAGCCTGATAGGAAGGGAGATGCCTTCAGAGAAGGAGAAGCTGAGGAATTCTGGATAAGTGGTAGAGGACTCAAGAGTTAGGCAAGAGGAGCTCGTGGGCCCTGGTAGAGGATTTCGCTCCCAGAGATCTCAGGAAGGAGGCTGGGGAAGGGAAGGGAGGTTAGGCTCCTGACCTTCCCTTTCTCTGAGAAGTAGCTGCTAAGGACATTTTCAACGTCTCCAGGTAGAGGCTGAGCACAATCTGGTGAAGACTTCTAAAGGATGATGCTGTGAACAAAGTCAAGTAAAAGTGTTGTTGTTGTTGTGGCCTTGAGGATTCATCCAAGGAAGAACGTTGGGTTCCTGATGGAGCCGCTTCACACACTGTTTGGGCGGAAGCTTTTTTGAAGTACTTTTTTGTCATAGTTAAGTGCCATCAAGGTGGTTCCTACTCATAGTGACTCTGTATAGGTTTTCCAAGGAGCATCTGGTGAGTTTGAACCACTCACGTTTGGTTCAAACTAACCTTATGGTCCAGTGCTTTATCCTGCTATTTGAGGTTGAAAGGCCACCTGGGGAACTGTTCCTGGCTTGGGGATGTGCAAAGAAGCTGAGCCGCATGGACAAGCACCCCAAGGGGTTAATGTTGGCAAGAAGGACTCCGGACTCTAAGCAGTGAAGGACACTAACCCTGGACACTGAGAACACTATGTGGCTCTATTTCTGGAGCTTTCTTGAATGAGACATTTTTTACAATGACCCTTTGATTATCTTTGAATTCAGAAAAAAAGCCAATTAAAAAGAAAGCAAAACTACCTAAATGCTCATCAAAAGTTAAGGGATAAGTAAGTGGTGATGTATTTCTACCATAGAATTCTGTAATTCCATGCAATAGCGCAAATGTGTACCTCTCAAAAACATTTTTATCTATTAGACATCTAGTTATAATTTGAAATCTTTTATGTACAGTTCAGAAAGGGGGCAGAAGCAATCCACAGGGTTAAATCTCAGGATAGTAATTACTCTCAGGGAGAGAGATCGCTGGTGATGGACACAGGGGATCATTGGGGAAGGGGAAGGGTTAGGGTGCTTACTGATCTGGGTGCTAGTTCAGTAAGTAAGAAGTATTAACCTGAATATTTATAATGTGAATTTTTTGGTATGTTTATTCTTCTGTAATCAAAATGTATATTAAAAATATTTAAAACACAATGATATCAGATTCCAAAGACTGTTGTTTCTGAGGTCACCTCCTAACAGATATTGGGTCTCCTCTGGCCACCATCCAAGTAGCAGTGGCTCTTCCTGTCAGCTGCTCCAAGTGAAGAATCCACCTCTGCCTTCCTCCCTTCTCCTCACCAGTTAGAGCAAGCCATTTCAGATGACCAACCACATCACAAACTCGAAAGACCATTTCCCCTCTGGAATCGTTCAGATCTTGCATCTGATTCATCCTGTGGCAAGTCCTATACATACGGTTCTACAAGTTGTGCTCTGTACACGGCTGCTTACCCATGGGACAGAAATCTAGCCATGTTCAGCAGACCAAGCAGGGCACCCGCTGCCATGGAGCCACAACTTTAGGGTTGAAGTTGTCAAAGACTGCATTTTGTTTGGACGCACAATCAACTCTCATGGAAGCAACAGTCAAGAAATTAACGGATGAATTTTCTGTACCAAGTCTGCTGCAGAAGATCAGTGGGGAGGAGCTTTTTCTAATTTGCTCAAAGGTGCCCAGTGGATTCATAGCAGCCCTCTTAGGGGCTGTTGGATAAATGTTCTTGAGGTCTTATAATGTCTGGGTTAGTAAAAGAGAGGCTTCAAGGGGTTAACAATAGTGTTAGAACATTAAAAATAGTACCTTTGATAGGCACAGCACCTTTTCTTTTTCAAAGCACTTGTATGGGCATGATTTATGACCAGGGCTTTGCCTGAGTTCTGGCAAGAAAGGTAGAAGCATTTCTTCTGACTATAGTTCCCAGAGTTGCCTTAGAGCCACTCCCAGTGGCCATGTGCCAGGTCAGTTTAGACAGTGTGGCCAGCAGTCCTTTTCTTCAGCTGAGTGTGTTATCAGCAGACTGGGTGATGTCTGCCATTCGTTTGCAAAATGTGTGTACTTGGGTTGCTGTGTACCCACATTTCTTCTATCATCCATGATCCTTCACAGCCCCACGGATTCTTTTGATGTCTGTGAAGAACCCCTCGGGTGCATGGGAATACTGAGGCTTCCGGACTCTCTGGCCCTCTCTCTCAGGCCAACTTTCTGTTCCCATCAGCCACTGTGGCTTTGCATTTAGCTGCCCGTGGCATCTGACCATGGGTCTAGTCTTTTTGTAGGATAACTTTATCCTGTTTGTAAACATTCTCCAAGGTTTTCTGTAGGCTTTTTGTTCTTTAAGCAATTCCATTTGAGTGTTCACCTAACTAACGGCTACATTTCAGCATTGTTCTTTTCCTTGAAATTGAATAGTTGAGAGGTGGATAGTTGGGGCCTTCCCCTAAGCACTAAATATTACTCTGTGGACATTTAATTGCCCAGTGCTACTCCTCTGGCCCAGCCCACACTGATATCTGTTCAGTTTTGAGAACAAATCCAGCCTCTGTGGACTTGAAAGCTCTGAATGTCATCAGGAAGCAGACATTTATTTTAACCAGAAGCCGTCCCTCAGTGTCATGTCCCGATGAGGCATGCATTCAGCAACCTGAGCATAGAGAGAGGGAGTTTCTTCCTAACTAATGAAATGGTAAGCTGACAGGGATAACATATTGAACTCATCATCCATAGAAATAGTGTTGTTGGAAAACAGAAAGTTCCAGAAGGCTTTGGGGGGGATATTTCAAGGCAATTAGCAAAATGAGATTTAGTTATTAAAACAAGTCCATTGTGGTTATGTGATGGTAGAGGTGCTTGGTGGTAAATGGTAACCAGCACATGGGTGGTGAGGTGGGGGCAGGCTCCTATTATCTTCCTTCCTGTAGAATTTCTAGTTTGTCATGGCTGTCTGTTATTGGTCAGTGCCTCCCATTTAGTCTGTTCTACCCACCTACTCAAAACCAACCATTCTGAGGACATTTAATGTTTTATCTTCTTGACTTGTGGTATGCGTGTAGGTACCAGTAATGGTTCCTACATTGTCTCTGTTTTTCTGCCAAGTCTCTAGCCAGTCAGTTGTCAGATTAGATGGGTAACTTTCCTGGTCACCCCATTTTCTTTAACCCCCTCGACATCTTCTCCTGACCACTGTCACAAGGTTGGTACTAATCAGAATCTAGCACGGTTTGACGTGGATTGGTATTTCCTTCTATTTGAGTTAAAAAATGATTCTAATTTGTTATTTGTCCTACTCCCAGGAATCTTCCGTTGTTCATACAGACCAAAAGTCTTAGAGGCATTGTTCTTTCTGTGTTCTACAGCAGAACTGAGGGTTTGAGATGAGTAGGAGAATTGGAGGATGAAAATGTTGGTGAAAAATGAAACTGGCAGGCATCTAAGGGAGGAAGGGAATAGCCTGGAATAACTCAGGACACCAAGTGCACCAATGGAAATCCAAGATACGGGACAGACGGAAGCGTGTGTAAAGATGCTAGGGCAGGATGCCCAGTGGAAGTGCAGGCCGACTTGGAGAAGCTGAGACAGAGAAGGGTGTCTGGGGAAAGATGGCTGAGCCTCTGACTCAGGTGAGCAAGGGACTGAAGTGTGATAGGCAACTCTCTTTACAGCTGTTCTCTGTCCACTGCCTTGTGCCTGCTTTGGGGACTTGTCTCCAGCCTTGTCTTCAGCACCTACTTCCTGTTCTCAACGTCTGACCATCCACCTGTGCCAACCACAGAGTCCAGCTAGGCACAAAAATTCTCTTTCCTGGGCACTGCCTCTCTCTCCCTGTCTTGTGTGACGCTCCAACTCTGAATGGCTTAAGCCTTTCACTGTCAGGGCCTCTTTCCACATTTGACTACTTATTCCCAGCAAGCTGACCCATCTCCAGAATTGCTCAGCTCTGACTGGTCTGTCCTGATAGGCCAAAGCAAGGAAAAAGCTATCTCAGCCTCTCTGACCTAAACCTCCACACACTTTCAGAACAGCCCCAGGGACCAGCAGGAAACAGAGGCCTGCTCCATGTCAGACAGATGCTACTATCCCAAACAGAGCCCTGCGAATGGTGGACACCATCCTGCCAAGGAGCAGAACTGAAAGGAGCCTTATGTATGAAAAGTTCATTGTTTAGCAGAGCGACAATGAATGCCCCCCTTGGTTAGCAGAGCTTACAAGGGATGATTCATGCAGGGGACCCGCGGTTTCTAGCTTTTCCTTGGAAAAATAGTTTATTTCTGATTTCCCTACAAGAAGTTTTAGAAAATCTTGCATAATCATTAGATACTTTAAACAAACCTCACGTTATAATAGTTGTCTTTCACATTAACATTAACTTTCGCACCATATTCAATCTTATGTGGTTATAAAAATTAATTTTTACATTAATAATACGTTTTAACATTAGATATAACCACACTAGCTAAAGTTTTAGCAATTCAAGCTTAAAATTGTAAGAAACATTCCAGGTGGTTTTAGTCAAGGACATTAAGGCCTTTAGAAAGCAGCTTAGGAGACAGTCAAGGGCAGTGAGAGCTTGGGAACAGAGGTAGAAATTTGATTAGAAGTTTTGAGAAATTGTCAGCATGGGAGAATTAATTACTGCTTTGTTCTTAACTATGAAACTTTAGGGTACTTTTACCTTCTTGTTTTTATTGTTTGATCAATTATATGTATGACCAGTTATAGTAAACATTATGTTTTTGATTGTAATCTGTAACTAATGAATCTATAGAAAGTAATAGATGTTGGTAAAGTTAGAAATTAAGATGTAGAACTTTGTTTAAAACTAAACTAGGCATTTTAGGGAGGATTAGAGAGAAACAGAGTCGTTCACAGAAAGCAGACGTTATCACGGTAACTAAGAAGTAATTAAGGAGTATAGAGACATAGGAATGTTTGGTGACCTTGTATTCCTCTTGTACCGTTGATGTAACAATATAATATTTGATTGATTTGTAACTGCTTGTACATGACTGTTATGAGATCATAGTATATTCTAAAGGGGATATAAGAAGCAACAATTTTGAAATAAACAGTTAAGGCAGCAGTCAGAAAGGGAGTCACGGGAGAGAGTCATTACCATCATCTGCCTGAGACTCAAAAATGACCCATTAACTCTTTGAGTGTTTTTTATTTTTATTTTTATCATTCACTGAATCCGTACCCCCCTCCAAGTTCTCACAAAGTGTCGAGGCTGGTCCCTGGCACTGCTCCATGCCAGACAGATGCTCCTAGCCCAGCAAACCTCCCAGGAGGGCTCAGCAGCCAGCCACTTTCTCCTGGGGAGCAGGCTCTGCCCCACCCTCCATTCCTACTCCCCTCAGTGCCTGCTGCAGTTGTCTCTCTCCCTTTCCCCCAAGAGATCTTACTTCCTCTGACTCCAGCAGGTATAGTCTCCCTGAATAAAAACCATCTGGTTTTATCAGAACACTTTTTCCCCTTTGACTCAGCTCAGACATCCCCTCAGAAAAGTTTTCTCTGGTGGCCCTCAGCTCCAAGGGCCTCCTTACCCCCTCAACTCTAGCCTGTTACCCTGTCCATCTGGTGTTTTTTGTAGGCCTTATCATTACCTGGATTTCTCTTGCTCATCTTGGTTTTCTTGTTAGTTATCTGTTTCTCCTTCCTGGAACGGAAGCACTGTGCAGGCAGGGCTCTGGCCTTTCTTGATCATGGCTGTAGCCTTGGCTTCAAGAACCGGGCCTGACATAGATGGGTGCTCATTGAATATTTGTTGAGCAGATGGAGACACAAGGACTCAAGTGAGATGGGGGATATATCAAACCTCTTTGACACTCGTCCTGGCTGAGAGAGGGCCTGCTGCCACCGGTAATGAATGCATCTGGGTCTGGGGCCTGCCTATGTTTGTCCCTTGCAGACATAGCATGCTCAAAGATTTGTGGAGTGGAATGTGACTCCTGTTCTGAGGCTGAAGGCAAATGAAGAACTAAGAATATATAATTCTGCTTTCCTCCTCAGACATGGGACCTGCTCTTGAGGGTGGACAGTGGGGAGAGTCTGACTGTGGAAGGAAAAGCATGGCCCGGGGTGGCCTGACAGAGTGGGAGGGGTTATACTGTGAACCCAGTGAGCTTAAGGGGTGTCACTGTCTGGGGCGAGACAGTGGTCAGGCCAATGATGGGAACTCTGGGTCCCCAAAGACAGGCCCTTGCATTAGGTGCAGGAATGGACATTTGGGATGGAGGCTTCACACCCTTTCCAGCTTGAGCGCATCAGGTCACAAGCAGCATTTTGTTTTTAGCTAATCACGCTGTTACTACCATGTCTGTCCACAGCCTGACCTACAAAATGAGAAGGAAGGGAAGACATATTGAGATTCCCTAGAACCCCAGGGCTCCACCACCTCAGAAGTCCAGGAAATGTCAGACAGTCAGGCAGAGGCAGGGAAGGGAAGCTCAGAGAAGAACTCAGGAATTTCACTCTGAGGGTGATTTCTAGAAAAGGTGGCTGATGTCTTTTCTAAGGGGTATCTTCCCATAGTTGATAAGTTCAAATCTTTTTTCTTTAAGAGAAAAAAATACTTGAAAAGAGAGTCTCACTCTGGCACTGGTCTAGGTGTGTTTATTTAGGACTACAGCAGTTCTCATAAAAATGTCTGCTGGGCAACACTAGACAGAATTCCACAAATAAGAGAAAGGGTGGGAGGTGTGTGTCGGGGTAGGGGCGTGCAGATCACACTACCCCCCCCACCCATGTATTTTTTTCTTGCCCAACCTTGGCCTGGCCTCACACCCCTAATGGGAGGTCCATCAATATCTCATCACATCCCCCAAAATCAAAATCATTCAAGTCAGAGCCTTGGGGAGCCTCTGGGAGCTTAGTGTCTAAGCCCAGGAAAGTGAGCTGGACATTCCATCCTTGCCTGCTGGGTGGACATCAGTATGGTGCATTTCAGCAGCCTACCATCCCACAGAACAAGGAGCCCACTGGGCCTTTCCTTTCCAAGGACCCAGTGCCCTCAAATCTGTACCTGTGTCTCCTCCAACCCACAACCACTCATTTCTTGTTTTTGTCCTCTGTTTCTCTGTGTGATGGGGCTCATAACAATTAGGTCCCAGTTCTACTTCCAGGTCTTGGGTCCAATCCCATGAATCTCTTTTTTCCTTAGGGCCCCAACATCTTAACCCAGCCTCCTCACCCCTTCACAGCTGCAGCCACCTCTCCCATCTCCCCAGGTTCCTCCCCACCCTTTAGCAAGTGACTTATGAGGGAGCTCCAGCTGGCTACTTCCTTGTCACCTCCCACTCAAGCACAGAGTCCTTGCCCATTGTAAGTGCTTCTCTGTTAAGAGTGGTGAAGTAAGAAATAGCATAAGGAAGCCCAAAGCGCTAAAGAAACCTCAGAAACAATCACTAAACTTCTGTCCCTGACCATCCAAAACGGTCCCTGGGTAGGAAGGGCTATTTGCTCTAGTCTAATTCTTCTAGGCTCCTCAGGCTCTGTCTCGTCTTTCATGCCTCCTTGGATTTCCTTGAGTCTCTTGAAGGCCAGCTGAGATCTGGTTTGTCCTGTATACTGCACGTGGACTCATAAGCTGCAGGAAATCAGTGGGGCCAGACGGAAGGCCAGAATTAACCAATTCAAGCAACATAGGAAGACAGTGGGGCAAACTGAGGCAATGAGCGTCAGATTGATGGGAGGTGGTTACTGAAACTCCCTGGAAGCCCCCAGTATCACTACAGATCCTGGGAAATCTGTGAAGTGCCTTTTGCAATCCTCAATGGGTAGTAGGGAGAGGGGTTGTCTGGGCAGGAACGACCACACTACAGGCCTTCTAAAGGAGAGCTGATCCTGCCTCAGGGTAGTGGATCTAAGCTGAGTTATCTGGCTGCAAAGGTTTCAGGGAATACCATTCTTGTCTAGATTACAGATTACATTTTCTGAGGTGTAATAGATTGCTCTTCTGGTTTCTGGAGATACTTACATATGTTTAAGAAGTTTAAGCAAGTTTAAGGCTAAAGCTTAGTTCAAAATAGCCTCTAACACAAAAATCTCCTCACAGTGGGGAGAGTGGAGGAATGATAGTGGGAATAATGATGAAGAAATTGTTTCCCAAGACACCACCACGTTGTGGCAGAAGGACCACTAAAGTACTGTCTTTGGTTGAAGAGCTTGGAGGTTTGGAGAAGTGATGCCAGGGATGTGAATCAAGACTGTCCATGCAGCCAGGCCCCTCTGGCTCATGTGGCCTGGCCTTGAACTTGGCTTCTATGGGGGATTTGCATTCTGCTAGGCTCAGTTTCTTGGGAAGATAATACAAGAGCAAGGATAGTGGGTGGTTGTAGGTGGGCCTTTGCAGAGTGGGGAGTGTGTGACATCATCAACCATGCTGGACTAACCAGTTTCCATGTCAAAAACCCATCTGGGGGGGAGAACAAACAAGATGGAGGATCTGGTGGAAGTGCAGTAAGGAGTTCCGTCAGCAACAACACAGAACACAGGACCAAGCAGGCTCAGGGGATAGTCCCAGAACTCTGAACCACATATAAAGGAATATTTAGAAGGTAGGAAGGCTTACAGCTAGGGGAATTTGTAGCGGAAGCAAGAAATCCATTGCTTTCTAATTCAAGACGCTCAGCTGCTCCAGGAGCCACCATCTTGGGTGAGACCAAGTGGGGGAAGGATAGGAGCGGCCACAGATGCCTGACAGAACCGTGGAGGTAAAGGTGTGGACATTCTTTTCTTTTGGTATCTGTTCATTGGTCCCTTGCTGTCTGCACATCTCCATTCAGGTGACTATAGGGGTGCCTGAGCTAGTGGACATCCCAGCCCCACCCTCTGAGGGTTCTACTACGCATACACACAGATCTCCTCAAAATTTAAAGAGACAGTTTCCATTAAAACCAAATGGTCACAGCTGGCCCTGAACTGTTTATAACTAGAAAAAAGGCCTGAATGGGGATTGTAGAGGGGAACAGGCAGACAAAAATGGAAATAGGCCAAAAATTAAATCCTAAGTTATGTCAAAACGACCATCAGTGGCATCTTGAAATTTCTCAGGAAGAAGAGTGAAAAGGGAAGCCCATTTCCTGATCATATCTACCTGGAGGCATTCAGAAAGCATAAAAAAAAAATACCAAAATACTCACCTATCTAAATATTAAGGCCACAGATAACTCCTGAATATGCCCAAAAAAACAGAAGCAGATGACCATATCTACACATGTCCAGAAACGAGATAAAGTGACTGAGGCAAATGAGATGGAAGTAGACCTACACTCCATACTGGAAAATGGGCAGGCAGGCTTTGGAAAT
>NW_006408556.1:2182834-2200685 GCF_000296735.1 Chrysochloris asiatica
GAAGTGACTGGCTTACAAGGTTTCAAGAGGGAGTTTAGTTTAAGAGTATGGGTGGAAAGAAAGAGTCCCCACTAAATAGGTGTTATTTTGTCTAGATGGGTATGGTGAAAAGAGATGGGGATAAGATTCGTAAGATTCAATAGTGAATAATTGTTATCATGACTAATTGTGACTGTCACAAGTGTAAACGTAGAAGTTTTGTAACAAAAAAAGGGGAGTGGTTCCAGAAACCGAGGACCCTAGGACCATCAAGATAGAAGCGCACAAGCAGAATGCGGGACTTTATCCAGAGAAGCAGCAGTGCCAGAGATGGAGGCAGATTTGGGGGCATGGAGAGGGGGGTGTGGCTGAGGACTCTAGATTCATGGACTAAGAAGAGAAGGACTAAGAGCTGGTGGCCAGGAGGCAGACTTACAGAATGTGCCCTTTGGAGATATAAATTATTCTATATGCCTGAGTGGTTTTTTTGTTTGTTTTTTAAAAAGCTAAAGTGGATAGAGAGAAATACTGTTAACTTATGGTACATGGAGGGGATTATAATCATTGTAATGAAACAAGGTGTGTGATTTGTTGAATGTAAAACTGATGATATGCCCTGTAAACTTTCACTCAATCCACAAATAAAAACCTTAAAAAAACAAACAAAAACAAAAACCCATCTGGGGGAATAGAAGCAAACACTGTTAACCAATGATACATGGAGGGGATCATTGCAATCATTGCAATGAAACAAAATATGATAGGTTGAGTGCAAAACCCATGTTTTCCCATGTAAACTATCACTCCATTCACAATAAAAGCTTTAAAAACAAGAAGAAGAAGAGAGAAAAAAAAAAACCTCTGGGACAAGAAAGCAATTTCAGGAATCAAAAGCCAGATAGAGACATAATTCTGGAGTATTGGGAGAACTCTGATTTGTTCTAGAATGATTGAAAGAGGCATTTGAGGAAACTAACAGTTTCTGAATATTTAGCAATGTACTAACCACAATTTCTGATTATGTAGCTAATTCTAACTAGGTTGTTGTTTGGAAAGAGGAAGTCTAAATTTGTTAATCTTCTTTGTAAGTAATAGAAGGCCAAACCTGATGAGTTGGATTTTCAGATAAATGCAATCCAAGTTAGAAAGAGAGGGGCAAAGCCAGCATTGTCTATACCTGGGGATTCTGGGGAAAAGATACAAGATTAAAACCCAGACAAACAAACAAAACCCCTCTGTAAATTTTAGCTCCCCAGCAGGAAGAGCACTACTAGTTCAGTACAGTTAAAACGGTGAGCCGCCTAGGACAGACGTGCCCGTGGCCAACCCTGTATAGATAGACCTATCCCACTTTCCACATGCTCCTGGCAGGATCCAGAAGAGGGTGATCATCTGACTAAGGAACTGCCAGTGTAGAAGGGTCATACTGTCACCAAGTAATCAGCAGAAGTGCTGTATTACCCAACTGAACAAAGATCCCACCCGGGACACAGAAGCCATTATGCCGGGGAGCTGGGAGAGACTGTTGCCTTTATCAGATGGAATGACTCTTTAAGCCAGATTGTCATTTGAACAGGTGTTTGTTTTTTTAAAGCTGTAGACCAAATGAAATTTCCTTTTTTTGTCCAATTGTGTCTGCTACATGTTGCAGCCCTGCCCCTGCCGTCATCATTGTTCCCAGGATATGCAATACTTCATACTCCAAGAGGTTGCCCTGGCCAATAGCAACCTCTGACCCTATAAATTAGTGTGAAGAATTGCCTAAATTCATGAGGGGCAAGAACCAGGATCAGCACAAAATTGAGTCCTATAAGGTAGAGGTCAACCTGTCTCCACTCTCCAAACTTTACGCCATTTCTGAAACTGACCATGTCTCCCACAGCAATCTCTACTTCTATGCTGGATTTGATAATTCTTTGCAATGGCCACACAGAAATCGTAAACCATATTCACAGTTATGCAGATTTTAGGGACAACTCGGGATCATTTAGCTACAACTTGGGATCAGAGGTAACATGAATAACTCAGGACAAGATCAACTCGACAACCAGGACAGCTTCCAACCAGGAGAGCCCTCTCACTTCTCTCTGCCATGCATACAGACCCTTCCTTACTGGCTGTGTTAGCCTTTCCATGCTTGACCTCCTCACCATAAGCCTTTCACTACCAACTGGACCAGCTCATAGAAGTTTTTTTTTGCCATCACTGCTGGCTCTGCTGCCAGGCCCCATTTCTGGACTTGCAACTCCAACTCTCTGCTGCCAGAGACTCCCTTCCACGCCTGTCAACATCTTCAGTGGTGCAACCCTTGATCCACATCACAGCTCTTTTTAGAGGTTCTTCTTGAAAGAACACCAAGTCCAAACTGCTCCACTCCACTCCAGGATCTGGTAGTTTTGAGGTTCCCTCCCTTCCTCTACTCTGACTTCTCTAAGAGCACCTCTGTGGAGTAGACTGCGTATAGAAGCAAACTTCTTGTCAGTTTCAAGACCTGGCCATCCCAGCAGTTACACACAGTGACCCAGCCCGTTGGTGGATCACAAGTCAATCAATCCTACTGGGTGGCTTTTTAAACCGCTATTGATTTGCATAGAAAATCAACTAATCCCCTTTAAGTTATATAAACTATACCAATCACAAGGCCTAATGCCAGCCAAAAGTCTGTAGCCTAGTGCCAGACAAAAAGTATCAAACCATCAAGTTGTTTACAATTTATCCAGAAAATGTCAAGCAACCTGGGAAATCCTCTGTAACAAACACACTGTGGTAGAAAATATCCTGGGAGCCTCCCCACCCCCAAGTTGTTTCTCTAAAGAATGAGGGTTGAGGTAATTCTTCAGGGTTTAGGTGGGGGGAAATCTCCCAAGCTATTTTTCCAAAGAACCAAGGCAAAAGACCACATAAAGGAACTCATTCTACCACAAGACTTTTCAAGGTGATTTCAGTGGTCAATAGTGCTAAAGAACAGAGTTAAGTGCTAATTCTGACTGATCCCACAAATGGTGCCAGGTGCCTTCCTGGTCTTGGACTGAAAGTTCTGCATCCCGCAAGTCGGTGCTGGTCCCCCAAGTCTATAATGGATCTGTCAAACATGTACAACTGGGCTCAGGCTCCAGAAAATTGGACCTGGTTGCTCCCTCCCTATCCTTCCAGACAATCCCTGGAGGCTGGGTCAGAGGAGTGTCTTCTGAGGGTCTCCTAATCCACCCTCTGTGGGTAAAGGATGAACAATGTGCATAAGAGAGCATCTCTTCTGGTTTGCATGGCAGCCCCAATTGAGAATAGGGAGCCAGACCAGACCAGAGTTAAGATATTAGACCAGTATATTAACCCCTCATCCAGAATCAGAGGAGGGGTCCTGGTTTGGTGCTGTATGATAAGCACTGGACTGCTAATTGAAAGGTCAACAGTTCAAATCCACCAGCTGCTCTTTGGAAACACTAGACAAGGTCGCTATGAGTCAGAACCAATTAAACAGCACTTAACAACAGAATCAGGGAAGCTAAAGGAGTCCTGGTGTGGCACTGTAGGATAAGTACTCAATCACAAGGTTGGTTTGAACTGCAAAGTCAGCAATTCAAATCCACCAGTCACTCCTTGGAAACCCTAGACAGGTCACTATGAATCAGAACCAACTTTACAGCACTTAACAACAACAACAACAACAAAATGAGCCTTGAATCGGACAGGGGTGAAAAATAAAATAGGAAAAGATTATAAGAGCCTGAAACCATCCTGATTGGGCTCTAGACATAGGGGTGTGTCTGAGTTGGGGTTTTAAGCAGGGTGTTGGGATAGATGGGTACCTTCAAGTCTCTGCCCTTGCCTGGGCTCTCATGGGTCTGAGCAGGGTGGGGAAGTCTCCCAAGGGTCTTGCCTGGAGACCCAGGATTAGTGGCCATGTCCCCAGGGAGATGAAGTATGGAGTTAGTCTGAGACTACAGTCTAGATCTTCAGGACTTGGGTCCTGTCTACCTGTCTGCCATCCTTAGCATGTCGTATCCATCCTCGTGGTTACAAGGTGCTGATCATCCTCTAGACAGACAGCATGCTTGGAGGGAAGGAGTGGAGCAAAAGGGCTAATAGGGCAGACTGGCCCCTACCTGTGGCTCATCAGCCAGAACCACCTCACAAGCCATTACTGTGTGTAATCACTGATGATGGCCAGGGAGAAGGTGAGGCCTGTGTGGGGACCAGTTCTGACACAGCTCCTCCCACATGTTCCTGCTTCCTCTTCTACCTGTTAAAGTTTCCTCACTTTTGACAGCAGAGTTTCCCAGTCTTCCTGCACCTGCCTGAAGTAGTTCTTGGGCTCCTAGGGATTTAGCGGAGGCCTCTGTCCTCGTGTAGTGGTCAGTGTGGCTGTGGGGCCAGGGGATGTTGGGAAGCATATAGAAGAGCCACAGTCCCAATTTGGAAGTGGGGCACAGGCAGAGTGGGCTTCAGAAAAGTAAAACCAAGACCTACAGGATGTGCAGGAACAGCCAGGGAAGGAGTCGGGGCAGGTGGCAGAAAACACGATTAAGGAACAGAGAAGAATTCAGCCAGAGTGTAGAGTGAGAGTCAGGAGGTGGGGCTGAGGAAAGAAGCAGGGGCCAGGCCACTCAAAGAGATGAATCTGTGCTGACTGAGAGAGGCTTTGGCCAGCAAACCTGCTGGAGACAGAGGGCCAGTTAGGAGACTATTGCAGTTATAAAGGCCAACAACCACAGAGGCCTGAGCTCAGGAAGCTACGTTGGAGATGGGGAGAGATGTAGGAGTCAGCCTCACAAACCTTGGAGTGAGCTGTTAGAGAAACTGCTTGCTCAAGAATCCAGTGGGTAGTCGTAGCCTTCTTTGAGAAGATGCCAGGGAAATGCTGTTCTAGGGCCAAGAGCCACATCTGGTTGGAGAGACTGGGTTCAAAGGGTCAAGAGAACATTGAGGTAGATACAGAAGATACGCAGGAATCTACTCCTAAAGCTCCAAAAAGTTCAGCCTGAAGCTCTAGCACCTTTCAGATACACCATGTATGCCAGGGTCCAAGTAGTCCTGCAACTGGCAACCAGAAAAATAGGTGAAGGACAGGGATGTTTCTGCTTTCTCTTGGGTCCACCTTCCAGTCCTGTGCACTGTCAACCTTGGGTGGGTAACTAGGATTTCCTTTGCTCCCTCCCCTTCCCCTAGTCTCCAGACCCCTTACCCGCCTCTATCTCCCCATTGTGGAGAGACCCTGACTGGCCAGGAAGTTTGAAGGTAGCAAGGGAAGCAGTGGTGGCTGTATCTTTGAACTTTCCTGACTTCTTTGAGGATGGTACAACCAGTGGTCAGCTCTCTGCCTCATGGTGCTGTGGACTTTGGTGCAGATGACACCAAGGCACACCCCACTTCGCCTCTAGGATGAAGGGTGATATTTTCCACTGTTTTTAGTTCTGTGAGACCCAAGGCATGGCTGGTCCTAGTCTGGCTTGGCAACCTCCACGTCTGGCCACTGGCCTGTCCTGAGAGCTACTGGGCATCAGTTAAAAAATTCCACTTCCTTTAAAACCAACCTGAAGGGGTTATTGTTAAGAACACTGCCCTCCAATAGCAGAGAGTGTGGGGGAAATCTCAGCTTGTCTCATGGATGAGGGGCCTTATCTATGGATTTAGGCTAGGCTAAAGTAGGCAGGACCTGCAAGCCTAGAGAGTCAATGGAGGCCGGAAGGAAATTCCTGATGGAAAATGCAGATGCACCAGCTGAAGGCTGGAAAGCTTGTGGGGCCAGAAAGAGGCTGTTTCCTTATCAGTACATGAGGGTGATAACTTTCATTCACTCATTAGTTCATTGAACAAATAGTTTTTGAGCCATAATTACATGCCAAAGGCCTTGGGAATACATCTAGGGACAAGACAGACAAGCAAATGCCTTTTTAGAGCTGGCAGAGGGAGGGTGGAGGTGAGGGATCCAACAATATGACCTCCAAGGGTGTTGTGGGTGAGACAAAAGAAATAAAGCCCAAGGATGATATGACACACTTGCAGAGGGGAGTAGACCAAGCAGAAGGAATAGGAGGCACTGGTCTATTCATCTCCGTCCCTCTGGAGGCTGAACAGAGACGACAGGGCAGAGCCTGGATGTGCCACTCTCATTGGGCAAAGGGAGGCCTCAGGGCTTTTAAACGGTGGTGGTCAGAGAACCATTGGTGAGGGAAAAAGGATGAAAGTGGGGGAAGATGGGTGTCTCTAGGGAGACTGGGTACCTCCTTAGAAATAGGAGAGGTGGTCTCTGCCGAGAGAGGTTAAGAGAGTAAGAGGATGGGATGCTGGGGAGATCTCCAGAGCTCTGAGAACAGGAAGGGGTTGGACAGGAGGCTCTGTTCAGGGCTAACTGGGGCTTCCTTGCTGACAAGGAAGGTTGGCCCACATGCCAGGATGCAGCACTCCCCAGCAGTGCCTAGCAGCTCGGGTGGGCCCCAAAGGTAGGTTGGAACACTGAAATACTGATCTGATGGGTGTGGGGCTATGGCCCTGGGGCTGCAGGATGAGGTGCCCATGAGGTCAGGAGGGAAGCAAGCTGTGGCAGTGAGCGTGGGATCTGTTTCTGGTAGAGTAGACTATTTTTTTAGAAGGGTCATTTTTTGGAGGGATGTTAACATAGAAGACCGAGAATGCAATGGAATGATTCTCACCTCAGCATGCCCCCCGAACTCAGGCCTGGAGTTCAGTGCCTCCTGAGCACTAAGACCCTCTTTCAGTGTCATAACCATGTCTATAAGCATGGTTTCAATTAGCACTTGAAAAGGAAATGTGAGGGAAACAATGTAAATTGTTGCTTTCATTTAAACTCATAAAATGAGAGAACAATTTAAAGATTTTTGTGAGTATCCAGAAAATTTCACAAAGCACTCTGGGATGTGATAGCGAAGAGATAGTTGGGAAGAATAACATTTCGTGCCTACAATGAGGCTATGTCCACTGGCCAGGTAGCAATAGCCTGTCTCTACGGCCCTTCTGCCTACTGACTCTCATATCAGATGGGTGGGCTAGCAGGCAATAGATATGTTTCATCAGGCCCAGAGTCATCCCTCAGAGCCTGAACTAACTTTAACTTCTCTGCCCTGCCCGTGATCCATAATACATGGAGGCATCTGAAAGTAGAGGCTGCTTAGAGGGGAGGAGAAGGAAGGAAAGGTCAGGGGAGCCAGGTGTCCAGTTGGAGGACAGCTATGGCCTGGAGGAAAATTACTCTGGAGGAGGGAGGAGGGGAAGGACTGAGTAGCCACAAGGGGCTGAACCTGGAAAGAGTTTCAGGCTCTCCCTCTATATGGTTGGGATGAGCCTTCCAGGGTGGTATGACGCCCCTGACTCCTGGGGTCTGCCATTGCCCTCACCACCACACTCCCCACATGGGTGTCAAGACCCTTCCAATTTAGCAGGTGAATGACAATCTCCTTACTTGTAGCTTTGAACTCCTCTTGAGCCTGGCCTCCTCCCCTGTAAAATGGGGATAACATCTCTCATGGGGTCACAATCTGAGGAAAAAATAGGAAAATCGTTTCATAACGTGACCATAACGTCTGATGTATGACAGGCGCTCAGTAAGAATGGGGCAATTAAAGTTGGATTTAGGGGGCATTCCACACAGATGGCCCTAATTTATTGCTTTAGTTTCAAGTCCATGAAACTAAAATGCCATTGTTCTTTTTTCATATTACCTGCCTACCCTCTTCTTCACCACTTGAGGCCCATGATCACCGCCTTCTTCCTACCAGATCTCCTCTCTGCCCACATCCCCTCAGCATCCTCAGTTGGGCACACATTCATTAAAGAAGGTGCTCTAGTTCTGAGGAGGACCAAGTGAGTTGAGGGGAATCTTGGTGACCTACCTTGGCCCTCAGGTTCCCAGATTCTGAAACTTTCTAATCATATCCTTATCCAAGAAAATGTCGGTTTCCTGAAGGGAAGTTACACTGGATGATGGGTAACTAGTAGCACAAGAGAACAGGCCCACACGTAATGGTGGAATGATCTCCTGCTCCCCTGCCCTAGTCAGGCCACCTTCACAGTGCTCCCAGCATCTGATGTGTTCCTTGGGGGCCCAGTGCCTTACCAGGGAGGCCTTGCCATGTCCCCCTCCCTTCACACTCACACAATGCTCATCTGGAAAGGTTTCCTAAGCCACAGGCAAGAAGTGTACCCCTTGGTCTCCCTCAACCACCAATCTCTCTGGAGTCCCCTGCCAGGGAAGTGCTGACTTCCTGGGACCACTACTGGACCTAGAGGCAGAGACCGCTCCTCTTTGAGCCCGGGGAGGCCAGTACCTCTTGAGTACAGGAAGTGGGAGCCAGAACAGCAGTCTGGCTACTGCTCCCAGTGACTGAAAGCAGAGACTGTGGACATGTGACCACTGGCAGGTGGGGGTGATTTTTTCCAAGATCTGTCCACCTTCATCCATACTGATCATCCTATCTAGGAGTCAGCCACATGGCAGACTTGCCAGCAGGCCACAGACTCTGCTCTCATCCCTCCACTTCTAGTCACCCTCCTTTCTTAGCTCTGCTTTTGAGTCAGATACCTAGCTGTACAATTGTACATCCCCCCTCAAAGCCAGGTGTGGATCCCAGAAAGTGCTTTAAAAAAAACAACAGGTGTATTCCACTTCCCGCCCTTTCTCCCTCTCCCTGCTGGAAAGCAGATAGAAGTGAATACTACCATGGACTGTGAGTGAAAGCCACATGTTGAGATTGGCAGAGCAACCAAAGAGCCACAGCATCACCAAGAACCAGTCCCTGGATTTCCTACATTGAGGTGAGAAAGAAACTTCTGTCTTGTTTAAGCCATTATCATTTTTGTGCAGGCAAGCCTGTTTCCCAGACACAGCACCCTAATAATCCTCCTCCCTCCCCTTCCTCCACTAACACTGATGAAGCGCACGCTATGTGGAGAGAGCAGAGGAGGGATTTGGAAGCTGCTAGAAGAGATTTGGAAAGAGAAAAAAAAAAAAAAAGCCAAGGATTGAGGCAATGGAGGTGGTGTTGAGGGCAGAAGGCAGGAGGAGAGAGCCTGGGAGGAGGATGGTCAGTGCAATGTGGTGTCAGGAAACTTGGCAGAGTGTAGGTGGTAGCCGGGACCTAGTGGCATGACTGCCATGCTTCTACATGTCTCTTCCCACCTCCCCCCACCACAAGGGCCCAATGCCTGCCCTCACCTCTCAGCTCTCTAGAGCCCACTTGCCCAACCTCCAACTGGTTCCCCTTCAGTCCCTCTCCTCCGTGAGGTAACTGATGGAAAAGAGGAGTGTTGAGAGACTGAGGCCAGGAAGGAGTGTCTTCCCAAGAGCTGCAAGTTCTGTCCAAATTAAAACAGTAGATGCAGACTCATCCCTGAGTCCCCCTGCTTCTAGAAGTGGGCTCCCTCTTAGTCCTCGCAGACCTGGGCTCAGTTAACACACCCTGAGCTCCCACTGTGCACACTACATATGCTTAGGAAAAGACCTTGGAGAAAGCCCTACACTGCAGCCCCAGGGCACCCTGCCCTGCTGCTGTCCAGGGGGTGTGGGGAGGGCATGCTGGTAAATTAAACAACCTGCTCTCCAGGTGATGGAAATGCTGGTTTGTAGTTACAGATTTCTGTGGTCTGAATCTTTCCACCATGGCCAATTTCCAGATACAAACACACAGTCACTGAAGGTCAAGTTGGGAATGTGAGATCAGCTCCCAGGAGCTGGGTCTTACCAGCAAGCACACTGCTGCCAGGGGCTTATCACCTGTCCAAGTCCCTACTCCTATCATGATGTCTTGTCCCTATTCAGGTGGCCTGGCCCCTGGGTTTGGCCCCTAGAAAGATAAGGATTGGGCTGTGGAGCCATGAGCCTGTACCTTATTCACGGCAAGTAGACTGTGGCCACAGGGTGGAGAATGGAGAAGAGGAATCTGTGGACAGTCCCAAAGGGGCCCTGGTGGTGGCCTGGTTCTACACCAAGTCTTGAAGTGCTCACTTCCCCTGACCACTACAGCCATCGTCCTATCCCATCCAGACCTTCTCATCCTATCTGATGGCTTGTCTTCTATGTGCAAGGTCTCCTTTTCCTTCTCAAGAGGAGTTGTTCCCCAACATTCGGAGCTTGACCTCCTCCCAGCCCCAAAGTCTCCTCTCATCCTTGAGTGCCCCAGGCTTTGGCCCCTGAGCACCCCTCACAGGTTGTGTCATGTTTGCTTTTGCAGCTGTCTCCCCTCTAGACTCTCATCCCCTACTCCCTGCCGGTCCCTGGGGAGGCCACCATGCCACATGCTGAAAGCCGCTGGAGGGAGGCTGCAGTTCTCCCATCCACTCTCTTGTGGCTGTCACAAACTGTTGTCTTCAGGAAAGGGAGGGACGTACCCCAGCTTCCCTTCCTGCCTCTCCTGTCTCAACTCTGTGCCATCCTTGCCCAATCGGCTCCACCTCCAGGCAGCTCATAGCCAGGCTCCCCATCTGCCCGGTTGCCTGGAGCACAAAGCCTTTATGGCCCCTGGGCAGGACACAGATCTGGGCCCCCAGCCTCCAGGCACCAAGGTGCCAACCTTGCAGGGGAGTTGCTTAATGACCTTCATGAGCAGTAATTACACCCCAGGGCCCGCTCTTAATAACCACGTATTCTCTCTGTCAATGTGCTTTAATTGAAAATGAGTAGGCGATACAAGTTGCTGTGAAGTTGGCTGGCAAGCCCTTAACGTGATATTAATTGTAGTAATTAGTAGTCACTTTGTGTTGGAGTCATCTATAAATAGGGGGTCCATTAGTTTAGCAAAAGAGCGTGATTTAAAATGCAAATAAAAGCCCAATTAGACAGATAAATCACTCCTCTTACCCAGTAAATTACCATCGTTGGGAGACAGCAGCCACTTTGGGGATAGATTGGTCAGTTCACTGGCTCTGGACTCATACTCCTAGTGGCCTGTCTGTGACACTGTACCTTTAAACAGCTTTCCCCCAGTTTCCCCCAGGAAACTGTCATTCCTCGAGCTTCTCCAAAGACTCTTAGATTACTGGCACAACTGATGGTCAGACCCCTAAGTAGATCCTCCCCTTGTCTGCTGATTGGTTTCTTCTGGTGACGCAGGAACACTTTTTAAAGGCACAGTAGCACAGCGCATGAACCAACTTGTGGACACTTAACAACAACAGCACAGTGCGCATCTAGGCCCAGAGAGACTGGGCAGGGGAGTTTAGCAGTGTCACTTCTTTGAAAGCAATGCTTCACAGTCCAGACAGAGTGAATCCATGGATCTGTGACCCCCAAGAGTTCAAAGATAGACCAACAGCAGTGTTCTAGAGATGAACAATTTACTCTCCACTTCTTACACCCTCTCACAAAAAAACACCTATGGAGGTTACTTGGTTATAATACACACGTGCACACAATATTCCTCACAGGCTCTAGGTGAACATTTGAGGTGGAAATGACTGGGAGTAGGAGATGATAGCCAGGAAGGTGTTAGGAGGGCTCAGCTTCAATGCCAGAGATTGTCTAGTTCAGCTTTCATCTGATCAGAGCTTTGTTTTTGTTGTTAGATGCCCTGGAATCAGTTCTGATTCATAGAGACCCTATGCTCAACAGAACAAAACACTGCCCAGTATTGGGCCTTCCGTCTTTCACTGACCCTCCATTTTACCAAGCATGATGTCCTTCTCAAGGGACCGGTCCCTCCTCATAATACGTTGGCAATATGAGAAACAATGTCTTGTAGTCATTGCCTTCAACTGGCTGTACCTCTTCCAACACAAACCTGTTTGTTCTTCTGGCAGACCATGGTACTTTTCAACATTCTTCTTCAACACCATAACTCAAAATGCATCAATTCTTCTATAGTCTTCCTTATTCGTTGTCCAATTTTCACATGCACATAAGGTTATTGAAAATACCATAGCTTGGGTCAAGCGCATCTTAGTCCTCAAACTGACATCTTTGCTCTTGAACACTTTAAAGAACACTTGTGCAGCAGATTTGTCTAGTGCAATATATCATTTGATTTCTTGACTGCTGCTTCCATGAGTGTTGATGATGGATCCAAGCAAAATGAAGTCTTTGACAACTTCAATTTTTTTTCTCCATTTATCTTGATGCTATTTATTGGTCCAGTGTTGAGGCTTTTTGTTTTCTTTGCATTGACATGCAACCCATACTGAAGGCTGTGGTCTTTGATCTTCATCAGTAAGTAGTTTAAATGTTCTTCACTTTCAGTAAGCAAAGTTTAGCGCCTACATTTAGTGCCTACAATGAGGCTCTGTTGTACCATCTGCATATCACAATTGTACCATCTGCATATCACAGGTTGTTAAAGAGTCTTTCTCTAATCCTGATGCCATGTTCTCCTCTATATAATCCAGCTTCTTAGATGATATACTCAGCATACAGATTGAGTAAGTATGGTGAAAGAATGCAACCCTGGTGCACACCTTTCCTGATTTTAAACCATTCAGTATCCCCATATTCTGTTTGAACAAAGCCTCTTGGTCTATGTACAGTTCATTATGAGCACAGTGAAGTGTTCTGGAATGCTCATTCTTTGCAGTGTTATCCATAGCTTGTCATGATCAATAGAGTCGAAAGCCTTTGCATAGTCAGTAAAGCACAAGTAAATATCTTTCTGATATTCTCTGATTTCAACTAAGATCAATCTGTCATCAGCAGCGATATCCCTAGTTCAACTTGAATTTCTGGCAATTTTCTGTTGATGTACTGTTGTAGCCAGTTTTGAATTATGTTTAGCTAAATTTTACTTGCATGTGATTTTAATGATATGGTCCAATGATATTCTGCATTCTGTTGGTTTTTTTTTTTTAAGTGTTTTATTGTGAATTATATGATAGTTTACATGGGAGAACATTAGTTTTACATTCATTCTATTGTACATCGTATCATTGCCATGGTTACAGTCCCCTCCATGCATCATCAACCGACCAAAGGGTATGCCCGCCCCCCCCCAGTATTCAGCACACAGTCGCTCTCCCTTTCTGGATCTAAAGTCCCCAACTGCTCCATCGTTCCACGTCATTGTCTCTGCCTCCATCTCAGGCATCACTGCTTCTCTGGGTAGGGTCCTGCTCTCGGCTCTTCTCCGTTGATGGTTCTAGGGACCTCTGCTCCTAGACTGAAAAGTTATTCCCTCCCTTACTTGCTATAAAATGTCTACCTTTACATTTCCAACCTTCACAATCAGTCCTGATAACAATTGGTCACTATTGTATCACAAGACACCCATCTGCATTTCATTTCATCAGCTCCACCTAGGCAGACTGGATACTACTCACTGGAGATTCTGCTGGGTCACTTCTTTTTGCAATGGGCAACGTATAGATCTCTTCCAATCAGTTGTCTTCCAAATTTCTTGGCATTGATGAGTGAGTGTCTCCAGTGTTTCATCAATTTGTTGAAAGATTTTACACCATCCATTTCTAGAGCCTTGTCTTTCACCAATATCTTCAGTGCCCTTAGAATTCTGACTTCAGTACCATTGGTTCTGCAGCTTGGACTTCTTCCTTCAGTATATCGGGTCTTGATCACATGATACCTCTTAAAATGGCTGAACATCCACCATTTCTTCTTCTTTTATTTTTTTGCACTTTTATGGTTTTATTTAGCACAAATAAAACTCAAAAACAGGCAGTCTATTCATTTTCTTCACTGCACAGCCTGGCCTTGGGATTGGTGACTCTGAAGGCCAGCGGGACTGCTCTTTCCATGATGGCTTTGCGGTTCTTGGAGGAAACATTGTGAGCAGTCTCTGTTGCACATCAGCAGCACCTCCAGTTCTTTGACGTTGTGGATCAGGAACTTGCAGAAGCCACTGGGCAGCACGTGTTTTGTCTTCTTTTGGCTCCCATAACCAGTGTTGGGCATTAAGACCTGGCCCTTAAATCTTCTCCGCACCTTGTTGCCATGCCTCTGGACTTGAGCCAGTTATGCTTAATTTTGACATAACTATCTGATTGGTGCCTGATGAACTTCTTGGTCCTCTTTTTGATGATTTTGGGCCTCCCCAGGGGTCTGAGAGCAGCCATGATGCCGGTAGAGATGGACACCTCCTCTGTAGACAGCACAGAAGAAGAGAGAGGGGAAGGTTGACTATTTCTTTTTGATACACTGACTCTGTGTATACCCTCCATCTTCTTTGATGTTGTTAAGTGTTGTCGAGTTGATTCTGACTCAGCACAACCCTGTATAGGATTTCCGAGGAGCAGCTGGTAGGCTTGAACCACTAAACTTGTGGTTTAAACTGACCTTGTAGTCCAGTGCTTATCCTATAGCACCACACCATCCTACAATATTGCAAGATGAGGCTTGAATTTTTTTCTTCAGTTCTTTTCAGCTTGAGAAATGCTGAGCATGTTCTTCCCTTTTGGTTTTCTAATTCCATGTCTTTGCACATTTCATTATAATACTTGTCTTCTTGAACTGCACTGTGAAAATTTCTGTTCAGCTCTTTTACTTCCTCATTTCTTCCATTTGCTTTAGTATTTCCACTCTGGAGAGCAGTTTCAGAATCTCTTTTGACATCCATTTGGTCTTTTATTTCTTTCCTGTCTTTTTAATGACCGTTTGCTTTCTTCCTGTAGATGTTCTTGGTCTCATCCCACAACTCTTCTTGTCTTTGGTTTTAGAGTCTAATGTATGAAATCTGTTCTTGAGATAAACTCTAAATTCAGGTGGGATATATTCAAGGTCAAATTTTGGCTCTCGTACACTTGTTTGAATTTTCTTTAGCTATAGCCCGACCTTGCATATGAGCAATTGAAGATCTGCTCTATAATCGACTCCTGGCCTTTTTTTGACTAATGACGTTTAGCTTTTCTACGGTGTCTTTCCACAGATGTAGTCAGTTTGATTTCTGTGTATTCCATCTAGTGAGGTCAGTGTGTATAATCGCCTTTTATGTTGTTGTAAAAACATATTTACAATGAATTGGTCTTGCAAAATTCTATCATACAATCTCCAGCATTATTTCTATCACCAAAGCCATATTTTCCAACTACTGATCCTACCTGTTTGTTTCCAATGTTTGCATTCCAATCGCCAGTAATTATTAATACATCTTGATTACACATTTGATCAATTTCAGACTGAAGAAGTTGGTAGAATACTTCAATTTCATCATCACTGGCTTTAGTTGTGGATGTGTAAACTTGAACAATAGTGGTATTAACTGGTCTTCCTTGTAGGCGTATGGATAGTATCCTATCACAGACTGTGTGGATTGGAGCTTTACTAGTTACCAAACATCTTCTCCCAAGGCCTTGTTTTTGGCCTCACAATTAGGGAGACATGGAGATGCACCTAGGATTGTAGGTGCTGGTCCCTCCCTCTGAGGTTAAACCACAACACTGGCCAGCCTGGGACCCAGTGTGGTGTTCCGAGTCCAACTGGGAGAAATTCCTACCCCCACTTCTTATGCCATATACATACAACTTCTCCCCCTATCCACCCTCAGAAGCCCCATCACTCCATTGTGGATAGCAGAGGCTTATGCCACAGCATTTGCATCTTATTAAGACTCAAAGTCATTCCCAAATACAGGTAAGAGCAATTGTCCATTCCAGCAGGAGTTTACACTGTTGTCCAAGAAATGAGGGCTACTTGGGAATTTGAGAGTATTAGTCTTTAATTTAGCCTTTTGTTGTACTATCCTTCCTTTTACTAAATGGTGTTTGTAACAAGTGGTAATGCTTACTATTTTTAATGTCTTTATTTAACAAAAGAAAATATAGGCAACCCTATCTATGTTGGTTTCAAAAATATTTTTCTGAAACTTTTTCAGGGTATGAAATCCAAGTGTCTGGGAGTTACTGGAAGAGTGCCTACCGGATGGTGAGTTAGCTGGTGTACATGTGTGTGTGTGTGTGTGTGTGTGTGTGTATGGGTGTGAGCCCAGATGGTGGGAGACTTTGAAATGAGGGTGTCTAATCAGCAGCGGTTTCCCTTTCTCTGAAACAGCACAAGAAGACGGTTAGCTCATGGATGGACTGAAAAGCTGGAAGGAGGCCCAGGTACTATTGTAGCCCCTCTCCCTATCTTACAGAGGAAGGGAACTGAGGTCCAGGGAAAGGTGATCTAGTGGTCTAAGTTCTTACTATTACACACTGAGGCACCTGTCTTCTCTATCTGCCCTAAAACAAGCATGTAACTGGATGTTATAGGATAGGTGTGGTCAGCCTTGGCCTACTGAATCTCACTTCTTCCACAGCAGGGGCCAGAGCATTTGTTTATTCTCAGATCGTGAAAACAGCCTTGTTAACAATCAGACCAAAAAGTTCCTAAAAAAAATAGAGCCCATGCTCAGAAAAGCATGAATACAAGGCTACCCTAGGACCACAAATGATGAAACAGCCTCTTCTTTATTTGAGTGGCCAGTACATCTCAACCAGTGATGACAACTCTCTGTAAAATAGGGACTGGGGCTAGAATAGTGCCTGGGCTGCCTTCCAGTTTTTCAGTCCAGCTATTGTTGTTAAGTCCTAGAGAGTCTATTTTGGCTCATAGAGACCATGTATAGGGTTTCCAAGGAGAAGCTGGTGGATTTGAACTGATAACCTTGTGACTAGTAGTCCAGTACTTATCCTATAGCACCACATCACTTTAATCTTCCTGCCTAGTTGACTTGGCAGTCACTGAATTGCCTCAATCCTAGACTGGCTCCTGCTACCCCGAGCTCTCCCTGGAATCACTCAGCACCTAGCCAAACTAAGAGGCCTCTCTCACACCCTTTCTTTCTGAGATGCTCTGGAGATTCTCTGGGATGTGTTTATAAATAGAATTTTTTTTTTTTTTAATTACAGGTGGTCTTTGGTTATTGGGCTTCAAACTTCTAATGAATATTTGAGTCACAGTGTTTCAGGCAATGTGGTGATGAAGAAAAGCAATGCCCATCAAGATAATGTGGTACTGGAATTAAAATAGACATATTGATCAATGGAATAGAATTAAGAGTCCACAAATAAAGTCATGTGTCTACGGTTAATTGATTTCAACAAGTGTGTCAAATTCATTCAATGGGAAAATAAATCTCTTCAACAAATGGTGCTGGGAAACTGGATATCCACATACAAAAGACCCCTACCTCACATCATATAAAAAATTAACTCAAAGTGAATCAAAGTCCCAAATGTAAGAGCAAAAACTATAAAACTTGTAGAAAAAAACATAGGGGCAAATCTTCATGACCTTTGGATTGGCAATGGATTTTTAGTTACTGTCTTCCATAACAGAAATGCCACAAGTGAGTGGCTGTAATGAAAATAAATTAATTTCGTCAGTCTGGATATTAAAAGTCCAAATCAAGTCACTGTCATTCTACTTCAACAAAGGGATGCAGCACTGGAAGAACTCACTCATCTATGTCAAGAAATTTGAAAGACAGCTACCTGGCCAAATGAATGGAAGAGATCCAAGGGAATGCAGAAATCATCACATAATATCACTAGTGTTACAAGTAAAATTTTTCTAAAGATAAAGAACGGTTACAACGATACATCCACAGGGAACTGCTAGAGATTCAAGCCAGATTCAGAAAAGGGCATGAAACAAGGGATCCGTTGCTGACATCAGGTGGATCTTGGCTAAAAGCAGAGAAAGATAGCTACTTGTGCTTTATTGACTATGCAAAAGCTTTCAGCTGTGTGGATCATGACACGCTATGGACAGCATTGTGGAGAATGAGTATTCCAGACCACTTAATTGTGTTCATGAGGAACTTGTATATAGACCAAAAGAAGGTTATTTGAACAGAACAAGGTGACACTGAATGGTTTAAAATCAGAAAAGGTATGTGCCAGGTTTGTATTCTTTCATCATACTTATTCAATCTGCATGCTGAGCAAATAATCTAAGAAGCCAGATTTTATGAAGAAGAACATGGCATCAGGATTGGAGAAA
>NW_006408556.1:2201615-2244414 GCF_000296735.1 Chrysochloris asiatica
CAGCTCAACTGTACCTAATAACACAATAAGTCCATGAAAAGATGTTTGACATCAGTTAACAGAGAAATGCAAATCAAACCACACTACGATACCCCTTAGTGCTAGATGACCATTGTTAGGTTCCTACTCATAGCAACTCTATGGACACCAGAAACACTTCCTGCTCTTGAGCCCTTCTCACAATCATTGTGCTATGTTTGAGTCCATTGTTACAGCCACTTTGTCAGTCCATCTCCTTGAGGGTCTTCCTCTTTTTTTTTGCTCACCTTCTACTTTTCTAAGCATTGTGCCCTTCTCTAAGATGGTTGTTGTTGTTGTTAAGTGCTGTTGAGTTGGTTCTGACTCATAGCGACCCTGTATAGGGTTTCCAAGGAGCGGCTGGTGAGCTTGAACCACCCACCTTGTAGTTCAAACAACCCTGTAGTCCAGCACATTAGCCCACAATGCCACTCTGGGACTCCAAAATGGTTAGAATTTTTTTTTAAGTGCTGGCCAGAATGTGGAGAAACTGGAACCCTCAGATACTACTGGTAGGATTATAAACAATGCATGAAAGAGCCTTGTTAACAATCAGACCAAGAAAACAGTCGGACAGTTCCTAATCTAATATAGAGTTATTATGTGACTCAGCAATTCCATTGCAGGTATATGAGGGGACTTCAAAAGATTAGTGGAAAAATTTAATTAAAAGACAGTGAATTTTTTCCATGAACTTTTTGAAGCCCCCTATGTAACAAAGGGAGTTCTGGTGTGGTGCTGTGGGATAATGCGTCAGATTGCAAAGTCATTTGAACTGCAAGGTCGGTAGTTTAAGCTTACCAGCTGCTCCTTGGAAACCCTATACAGGGTCACTATGGGTCAGAACTGACTCAATGGCACTTAATAACAACAACAGCATATAACCAAGAGAAAAACAATATCCACACAAAAAAAATGCACATAAATATAACAGGATTATTCATAATAGTCAAAAGGTAGAAATACCCCAAATGTCCATCAACTAGTGAGTAGATAAATAAAAAGTGATATATCCATAAAGTGCAATATTATTCATCCATAAAGAGGAACAAAGTACAGAAACATATTACAACATGGATGACCCTTGAGAACTGTATGCTGACTAAAAAAGTCACACAACAAGAGACCATATATGATTCCATTTATATGAAAAAGACCAGTAAGAATTGGTCAACGTTCGGCCATTTCAGGATGTAGCATATGATCAAGAGGCAATGGCATTGAAAGAAGTCCAAATTGCGCTAAAGGCATTGGTAAAAAATGCCTTCCAGGAATTGACAGAATACAAATGAAAATGTTTCAACAAACTAAGGCAGCACTGGAGGTGCTCACTTGTCTGTGCCAAGACATTTGGAAGACAGCTCCCTGAACCACTGATGGAAAGAGATTCATAGTTGTCCCTAGTCCAAAGAGAGGTGACCCAACAGAAGGCAGAAATTATCAAACAATATAATATCACAAGTAAAATTTTGCTGATGGTAATTCAAAAACAGTTGCAGCAGTATATTGACAGGGAGCTGCCAGATATTCAAACCAGATTCAGAAGAGGACATGGAACAAGGGCTATATCCATCTGAGGTCAGATGGATCTTGGCTGAAAGCAGAGAATGCCAAGAAGATGCATGCTTGTGTTTTACTAACTGTGCAAACGCTTCCAGCTGTGTAGATAGTAACAACTATGGATAATATTTTGAAGAATGGGAATTCTAGAATACTTAATTATATTCATGTAGAACCTGTACAGAGACCAAGAGGCAGGTTATCTGCATATGCAGATGACAACCTGTGATATGCAGATGACAACCTTGCTAGTTGAAAGCATAGAGGACTTGAAGCAATTACTAATAAGATCAAAGAATACAGCCTTCAGTATAGATTACAATGCAATGTAAAGAAAACAAAAATCTTAACGACTGGACCAATAAACAATATGATAAAGAGAAGTTGTCAAGGATTTCACAATCAATGATTCCACAGCCAATGCTCATAAAAACAGCAGTCAGAAAATCAAATGATAGCGTGTTGCTCTGGGAAAATCTGCTGCAGAAGACCATTCTAAAATGTAAAGAGCAAAGATGTCACTTTTAGATCTAAGGTGTGTTTGATCCAAGGCCACAGCATTTCCAATTGCCTCATATGCAAGTGAAAGCTAGACAATGAATAAAGCAAACAGGAGAAGAATTGATGCATTTAAATTGTGGTTTTCATAAGGACTATGGAAGGTACCATGGACTGCCAGAAGAAGAAACAAATCTGTCTTGGAAGAAGTACAATCAGAATGCTCCTTGGAAGTGAGGATGGAGAGACTTGGTCTCTTGTATTTTGCACAAGGTTTCAGGAGGGACCAATCCCTGGGAAAAGACATTTCATGCTTAGTAAAGCACAGGATCAGCGAAAAAGAGGAAGACCCCAACAAGAGGGACTTGCACAGTGGCTGCAACAATGGGCTCAGATATAACAATGGTGGGAACTGGGAAAGGCTGAGCTTTCTCTTGTTTTGTTGTGCCTAGGATCACTATAAATCGCAGCCGACTCTATGGCACCTAACAACAAGAGCTGAGAGTAGGGGAGAAAGAGGACAAGTGGGTGATAGAAGGTACATGATGAAAATGTTCTAAAATTGACTGTGGTGGTAGCCAATTCATAGACCTGTGAATATCTAAATCTAAATATCTAAATATCCTTGAATTGCACATTTTTAATGGGTAAATTGTAAGGTATGTAAGTTACATCTTAAAAAAAATTTTTTTAAATAGACTCCATGGCAGTCCAGTCTAGAAGAGATTCACATTAAACAAATAATCCCATAAACATATAAGTTCAAACTGTCCCTCACACTATAATTGAAAAGTAGAGGGGTCACCTGTAAAATAGCAACAGAACATACCTTTAGGTAGGGACCAGGAACCAATCAATGAAGGCTGGGTAAGTGACTGCTTTAAAAAATACATTTTTTACAAATACATTGAGTTAATTTTATATATCATGAAATTCAGCCATTTAAAATATATACGAATGAGTCCAAAATGATCTGCACTCTGGTTATATTAAAACACTCATCCACGGCTGATGACAACATTGAGCATGCACGTGAAATGATTCTGTGGAAGAGATGAGTGACACTGGATTATGTGGCAAATCATTTGCAAACCAGCCATGGTCCTGGCTATGAAATAATCCACGACAGACTCAAATTTCAAAAATTTTGTGCAGTTCATGGAAGATCATCATAAACAGAAGCGTTTGGACATCTTCAAACAAAATTTGGTCCAATACGTGAAAGAAGATAAAAGTTTCTTTAAAAAAAAAAATTGTTACTGGTGACAAGACATGGATTCATCACTACGAGCCAGAGAGTAAATGGTAGAGTATGGAATGGAAACATACTCAGTCACCAACCAAGAGAAAGTTCAAAACTCAACCATCAGCTGGAAAATTGATGCTTACAGTTTTCTGGGATTCTCAAGGGCGAGTATTGGAACACTATCAGGACAAAGGTTCAACAATCAAACAATTATACTCATTACAGTGAGATGCTCACCTAAGAACTGAAGCCTAAATTTTGGATTAAATGCTGAGGACTGCTAGCCAAGGGCTTTGTGATCTTGTATGACAACGCACGTCCACATCCCTCTGTTCACATTGTTGACACTCTGCAAAAACTTCACTTTGAGGTGTTAAAGCATTCTCCCAATCATTCTGCTCTTGCTCCATTGAACTTTCACCTGAAAGCCGCCCTTTGAGAATGAAGAGTCACCTCCGATGAAGAAGTGAAGACGGCAGTACACTTGTGGCTCAAAGCTAAAACATTTTTGTAGTAAAGGAGTATGAAAACTTGTTGACAGATGGACAAAGTGTATTGAAAAACAAGGCAATTATGTTAAAAAAAAAAGATGTATTTGTCTTTTCTAAAAGTTCATTAAAATAAATTCTACAGCCAGAGTGCAGATAATTTTTAACTCACCCTTGTACAATAATTTTAACTAAATTTCTCAAATTGTGCGGTCATCAGGAGTCCACTTGGAGAAGATTTTCATCCCCTCAGTAAGACCCCTTACTACATACTTGTACAGTTACTCTCCATTCTCACCTCTATGCCCGGGTAAACACTGTACAACTTTGTTTCTAGACACTTTCTTTCAATGGAGTCATACAATACCTAGCTTCTTCTTTTGTTTAACATATTTTTGAAGTCCATGTGTAGTATGTACCAGTACTTATTTACTTGTTATTGTTAAATAGTATTCCATCGTATGGAATATACAACATTTTATTCATTTGTTCACCAGTTGATGGGCACTGAAGTGGTTCCCAACTTTTGGCAATTATGAATAATGCAGCTCTGAGCATTCGCAGATCAGTCTACATGAAGGTGTTTTCATTTTTCTTCAGTATATTCCTGAAAGTGGAAGTGCTGGATCATATGGTTCATTTTAGAGTCCTGGTGTGGTGCTATAGGATTAGCACTGGACTGCTAACCTCAAGGTGGGCAGTTCAAACCCACCAATTGCTCCTCAGAAACCCTATACAGGGTCACTATAAGTTGGAACCAACTCAACAGCACTTAATAGCACCACCACCAACAGTTCATTTATGTTTAACTTTTTAATAAACTGCCAAATTGTGTTCCAAAGTCTCATCATTTTATGTTCTTTGGAGGATGACATTTCAACTGAAACCTACCAGATGAGATGAAAGCCAGCCAGGCAGTGAATGGGAGAATCGGGGGTGGGGGAGAGTCACGGCAAGGTAGAAAGGGAGCAGCGGTGCACGTGTAAAAGCTTAGTTAACAAGAGGAGCTGATTCTGTTAGGAGAAATTGGTAAGATTATATTGAGCCACCTGCAAGACTATGAGAACGAGCCTGCCAACAAGAATTGGTAGGATGGCAGGTTCCTGAGGATGTGTATGATGGTGTGTGTGAGAAGAGGCCATATAGGACCATTTGGGATGTTAGTTACTCAGGGAACTGTTGAAAGACACAATGCAGGTTTGAGTCCTAACTCTACTTCTTTGTTAATCTGGGAAGTAACTCTGCCCCGTCATAGGAGGGCCTGAAGATTAGCAATAGTGTATGTCAAGAGCCTGAGTTGAAGGGGCCAGAAGCAGCAGGTGTGTGTGGAACAGCATCTCCTAGGAATTCAGCCAGACTGGGGAGGACAGTAGGTCTGTGGCTTAGGGCCTTGGACTGGAGATAGCAAGGAACACTAGAGGGCCCAGAGCTGGCCAGGACTTGGTCAGGGTGAATGTTAGAACTAGGAGCCTGATGACTGTGTGGAGAGGAGGTTAGAGCAGGACCAGACCACAGGAGGGGACAAGTTATTCGAGCCCGATTGCAATCATCTGTACAAGATTACAAGAGCCATGGGGAGGTAAAGGAGCTCTGGGAGTGTAGTGGTTATGAATCGGGCTGCTAATCTCATGGTCAGCAGTTCGAAACTACCAGCTGTTCCGTGGAAGAAAGATGAGGCTGTCTGCTCCCATAAAGATTTACAGCCTTGGAAACACTGTACAGGGTCGCTATGAGTCGGAACCAACTCCACGACACATAACAAGGGGAGGTAAAGTGCCCCAATGAGAGTTAAGAGGGTGGAGAGGGAAGCTTAGTGACTGGATTGGAGGCTGCAAAATGACCACACCAAAGGAGACTAGGGTGGCAGGTTTGAGTGGGGAGAAGAAAGGGAAGTGGAGAGGTGTTCTGTTTCCAACACACTGGGCTGGAGAAACACGTGGAGAGAGCCCAGAGGTCCCGTGGCAGATGCCAGAAGAGAAGACTCTTGGGATTGTCACCTGCTTCCAGGTGCTAGACTAGAATGCCCTTAGGACAAGCTCTCTGGACACCTTGGTCTGCTGCTGACCTTAGAGAGGGACCACTGTCCTTCATCAGTCTAGTTCCTAGCATGAGACAGACTCTGATTCCCCATTTCCCCATAGGACTCAAGCTGTTGTTGTTGTGAAGTGCTGTAGAGTCAATTTGACCCATAGTGACCCTGTATAGGGGTTCCAAGGAGCAACTGGTGAGCTTGAACCACCAACCTTGCAGTTCAAATGACTTTGCAGTCTGATGCATTAACCCACAGCACCATACCAGGACTCAAGCTGTAGCTTCCAATAAATCCCTGAATGTGTGGGAATATTTCTACAACATGACCACAGCAAAGGGTCTTTCCTGAGTCCAGGTCCTCTCAACCTCTATTTGCTTCCTCATGGTTACTGGTCTCCAACATCCAAACTCTTCATTCCTTTGTGTCTGGGCCAAACTGATCCTTGCACTTAGGAAAACAAGAGTACCCTTCATCGGGCACTGCGGAGCTGACTAACCAAATTAAACGCACACACCTGTTGTCACTGAGTTGATTCTGACTCAGTAACCCCACAGGATGGACTAGAACTGCCCCATGTTGTTGTTGTTGTTAAGTGCCTTCGAGTCGGAGCCGACCCATAGCGACCCTGTACAGGGTTTCCGAGGGTGTAAATCCTTACGGGAGTAGAAAGCCTCATCTTTCTCCCGCGGAGCGGCTGGTAGTTTCGAACCACTGACCTTAAGGTTCGCAGCCCGATTCGTAACCACTACGCTACCAGAGCTCCTTAGGCAGTTCTTTATGGAAGCAGACTGCCTATTCTAGTCATTGTACTCCTGAGAAACATTTCCATCACGAGCAACTGCTATTTAATGATTTCCTGTTATCTACAGCTGGATTTAGTCCTAAAATCACTAGTCTAAGACCTGGTGCTGGACTCCTGGTGTGGCCCTGTAGGACAGGACTGGACTGCGAGCCACAAGATCGACAATTCAAATCCCCCAGCTGCTCCTTGGAAACCCTATACAAGCTTGCTATGAGTTGGAACAGACTCAATGGCACTCAACAATAATGACAAAACCTGGTGTTAAATCCTCTTTCCTTTGCCAGAACCCATTTGTACCCAGGATGAGTAACTGTTGATTCCCTGCAAGAGAAACCTTACCCTTTCCCTGACAATCTCACCCTACCCCTGACAGCGGTCCCACAATACAACCCCACAGTAGTAGAATAACTAGTTGTGGTACAGAGAATTATAACTCCTCTGGCACCGTCGGATAAGCACTCGACCATAAATAAGGTCAGTTGGAACCACAAAGTTGGTGGTTCAAACTCACCAGTTGTTCCTCAGAAACCCTGTACAGGATCCTACGAGTCGGATCCAACTTGACAACACTTAGCAACAACACCATGGTAGTTGTAACTCCCAACAAGTGATTGGGTGGGGCCATGCAAATAGGGTGTATAGGACTCAAACACAAGACACTCAGTTTTACTCTTTCCATGGGCTGGGAAGCCTGCATGTGCCTCAGCCGCCACCACTTCTAGTTAAAGGCCACGCTATAGTTGTAGCTCTCCTTTCTTGGTGGTCTTGAGATTCTCCTTTCCTGCTTCTGAGATAGCTCCTTTTAAACCTGACATGATGGCAAAATTAAGTGGCATGGAGACCATGTCTAGTTCTCTTTGTTTGATTCTTCTTCCCTCTTAAGATGCTGGAGGAGGTCAGACATGGCTTCCGCACCATTTAAGATTTCCTAAAACCCAGACTATTCTGACTAAGTCTTACCCAGACTCACACTGTATATATCCACTGCCAACCATTCCAGAATTTAGTGGCTTCACACAAGAATTCTCTTTCTGGGCTCAACTAGGCATTTCTAACTCTCAGTCTCCCATGTGATTACATTCAGATGGTGACTGGATGGGAGTCATCTAAAGGCTCCACTGGGCTGGACCTTCAAGATGGCTCCCTCCACAGCTGCAGTTGGTGCTGACAGAGAGCTCAGGGGTTCTGTCTACAGGAACATGCACATGTGGCCTCTACTTGTGGTCTGAGTTTCATGGCATGCAGATGAAGGGCCCCAAGAGTGAGCAGTCCACAAGACCCAAGTGAAAGCTACAAGGCTTCTTCTGATGTCTCAGCCTCCAAAGTTATACGCAACTGCTTCTGCCTCATGGTGAGGGTCAGTCCAGGTTTGAGAATTAGGAGACTAGGAAAAACACAAGTGCATGCATACCAGGAGACTGGAGTATGGAGCTAGAAGAGAGAATGGGACTAGAGACATAAATTTAGGATTCATGTATATTTTTGTGCTAATCAAAAACTCAGACCGGATGAGTTCTGGGTACTTGAATGTGTGTCTATGGAATATGTGGGTCTGTATGGCATGTGCAGGTGTGTATGTGGATGGTATACATGATGGTAAACCAAAAAGTATTGCTACAAAATTATAGAACCAATTATTAAAGAAAAACATAAAGTTGCTTTTCTCAACATAGCCTCCATATACTTCTGAAGATGATGTTTCTATCTCTCTAACCCTTCCCCGAAAATTCTGTGCTCTTAGATTTACACCAAGACAAAAGCGAAGCTTTGATATCCTTGAGGAATTCAAATAGTTTTCTTTTTAAATGCTGTTTAAGTTTGGGAAACAAAAAGAAATCTGAAGGGGCAAGAGCAGAACTGTAGAGTAGATGGAGTAAGGTTTTCCAACAAAATTGTTGCCCCCAAAGAATGAGGGGTACATTGTGATGATGGAAAAAATTCCTTGGCACAATTTTCCTGACTTTTTTCTCACTGATGTAGTTTTCAGTTTATTTAGAACTTCTTGTTAATAAGCCCTGATGATTGTCCTGTGTCCTTTGAGAAAATCTATCCCTTTGGGATTCCCAGAAGCAGTCACCATAATCTTCTGAGCTGCCCTCTCTGCCTTGAATTTAACTGGTCCGGTAGACCCCCCTTGCAAGCATTATTTTGATTTGAGAGAATTTGTCTCCAGTCATCCACTGATTGCAGATGTGTTTAAACACATTTTATTTGGAATAAACCTGTGAGTGTATGAATTGGAACCCTAGTAACAATGCTTTTTTTTTTTTTTTTTCACATGCAATTCTCAATACTTTTATTCTGTAACCAGGTCCAGAACATTGCTGTTGAGTCCATTCCAACTCCTAGTGACCCAATGTGCATCAGAGTAGAACTGTACTCCACAGAATTTAAAAAAAACTTTTATTGTGAACTGAGTGATAGTTTATATGGGAGAACATCAGTTTTATGCTCATCCTGTTGTATTCCGTTTCATTGAAATGATTACAATCCCCTCCATTCATTATGATTCAACAGTATTTGCTTCTATTCCCTCTGTTTTATTTTGTTTTAATGTACACAAAAATACTCAGGAATATATAATCATTTAAACAACCAAAGGGCACATTCTGCAAGCCTGCCTCCTGGCTGCCAGCACACAGCCTTCCTCTTTCCATGAGTCTAGAGTCCTCAGCTACTCTATTTCTCCATGTCACCATCTCTGCTTCTAGCTCTGATTTCACTGCTTCTCTGGTTAGGGTCCCACATTCCACTCAGGCTCTTCTCCCTTGTTGATCCTAGGATCCTCTGTTCCTGGAATGTAAGATTTACTGTTGTTGTTGTTGTTGTTATGTGCCATCAAGTCCATTCTGACCCATAGCGACCCTGCATAGGGTTTCCAAGGAGCAGCTGGTGAGCTTGAACCACCAACCTTGTAGTTTAAACGGCTTTGCAATCTGGCACAATAACCCACAGCGCCACACCAGGATTTACTACTCCCCCCTTTATGTTACAAAATTTCTACCTTTACAGTTGTGATAGTCACATTTAGTCATGATAACAATTACTCACTATTGAATCATAAAAATCTTATCCCCATCTCCTTTCACCAGACCCATCTAAGCAAGATGAAAACTATTCAGTGGGGATTCTACCTTCCCCCACACACTCTGAAACTAAACTCCCACTTGAAAACATGTAAGCCAGCCACTTTGTGCCTTTATACTCCCTCCCCGCTTTAGGTAGCCAGTGTCTAAATTGCCCATGATGGATTGGCAATATGACAATATCAATGAGCTCAAGCATGGCAATAATTGTGAGGTTGGCCCAGGACGGGGCAGTGTTTTGTTCTGTTGTGCATAGGGTCGCTATGAGTTGGTATAGACTCGATAGCACCTAACAACAACAACATTAACCCTGTATACCTAGGGGATAGGCTTGATCCTTGATGTGATGACTCCTTCCCTCTTGGTTGGTATTTGGCGGTTCAAGTTCACCAGCTGCTCCTTGGAAACCCTATACAGGGTCGCTATGGGTCAGAATCGACTCGAAGGCACTTAACAACAACAACAACATCCATTAAGTGTGGTTGGTATTTGGCGGTTCAAGTTCACCAGCTGCTCCTTGGAAACCCTATACAGGGTCGCTATGGGTCAGAATCGACTCGAAGGCACTTAACAACAACAACAACATCCATTAAGTGTCATGTTCATCAAATTGTAGCAATTTACACTTGATTCCTTTATCAAATTTCTTTATCTTCCTCTAGTCAAGCTCTGGCCATCAAGCCATCCAAGCTAGGCCAAATGGGTGTTATCTGCAAGTTTGGGTGTTCTTGTGCGTTTCCTCCTACTTCATATGAGCTGGACGCTTCACACTCAGCTTTAGCCTTCCATGGCTTGGTCAGTGCCCATGGGCTCAGGAGTCCCCAAGTCTCCCCAAAGTTTGGACCAACCAGCCCTTCCTTTTCTTTCCCTCATCTTGAGGTTGACAGGAGTCTAGAGAACATGGTCAAACTCAGCCCATATCATCATTACTGACTTTCCCCCTCTTCCACTCACATCTAGACCAACGAGGTTGCCAGGGAGCTTACATGCCTGTTTGTGTGTTCCCTTTGAGTTTCAGTCTTGGAGCGGGGTTTGTCCGGAAGGCACTTGGTTGCTTGTTTTGATGGTTTCCCGGCAAACAGTCTGCTTGTTCTTGTTATAGCCAAACAGACTGCTGTTTTTGTTTTTTATTTTGTTTTTTTCCCCCTGCTGGTCTTTCTTTCAGGAAGTATCTTCTGTTCCTCTAGCTGCTCCAAGCTGGCTGCATGTAGCGATACTTTTTGACTCATCCTTGCACATAATTGTGTTTGGCATATTTTGAAGGGAATTTTGTGGTATGTGTGCCTCTGTGCATGTGTGTGGTATGTGTGGTGTGTAGGGGTAGTCTCCATACCCAAGAGAACTAGAGGGTGGTCCAGATAAGCAGGATTCTAGAGAGGAATGTGCATTTGGACGAAAGACTCCAAGGGTTAGATTTCTTCTCTTCTGCCTCCAACTTTAACTCTTTCAAGGCCTCTGACACCTTCATACCGCATTCCTGGTCACTGCTGGGCAGGGAAGACAAGACTTTACCAGAGACTGCCTCTGAGGAAGGAGTCAGACCCAGAGCCCCTGGGGTGCAATCTGGTCCTGTCTAGCCCAAGGGTCCCTCCTCACCCTCCACTCATTGATGATAGCAGGTCCACATTTTGTGAGTAGCTCCCAGATGGCAGAGACCCTGCCCCCTTTCTTATCACACGTATGCCCTCACCAGAAGGCCTTTGTTGGGGCACGGGGGCACTGCATACCTGTTTGGGACCTTAGATCTGATAGGCAAAGGTTACTCATCACAAGTCAGGAGTCCCAGGTTCCATTCCTACTGTGTGACTGTAGGTCACTCACATTCTCTGAGCCAAATAAAGGACTGAAGACTTTATCTTAGAGTCCCATGACCAGCATGGCCCCACCTGCTCCACTCTCCACCCAGGTGCATGCATGTACTCCCTGGAGCATCTCTCTCTCTGCCCCTCCCCTGCCCCCACCCCACTTTCACAAGTGAAACCTGAAAAGGCCTTTGCAGAGGTAAGAAAGTATCTGACCTGCAGAGGTCCTCGGAGGCAATTGGGCTAGGGTCCAGGGGCTCTATGTGCACCTTGGGCCCTCATCTGTCAGGCTGGGCCCAGCAGCTGCAGGGGAGGGAGCGAGGGGGAGTTAATCTTCCCTGGAATATTAATGGTCCCGTCAGGAGTGCTGGTGATGAGCTGAGCAGCAATCTGCCTTTATTAACGAGGCGGGCACCAGCTGGAGCACTGGGGCCCCCGGAGACAGGCAAGCTTCTGCTGCAGAGGCTGCTGGGAGGAGCCAACTTCCTGACCCGGAAGGCGAGGCTGGCAGGTAGACAGGCTCAGAGCTCCCTGCCTATAAAGTTTTCTGCCTATTCTCAACCACTATACAGGCCTTCCCTGTCTCAGCCTGATCCCCTCACCTCCTCACCCTCCTTTCAGGAAGTCTGCACTGCTGCCTCCCAGCCTGCCCTACTGGTCTCCCATTGCCTCCATTTGGGCTATGCCTATTGTACAGATATGCAGTCCTCCCCTTAACTATCCAACCCATCAATTCTCACCCCTGGCTATAGGTCAAAATCACCTGGGAGATATTTCTAAAATATTGATGCTGAGGCTCCATCCCTAGAGATTCTGACATAATTGGTTGAGCAGAGGGTCCTGTCATGGGTTTTAATATGAGAGGGCTGAAAAATGTTTGTGGAAAAGTTCTACTCTGTTTTAATTTCATTTTTCCACAAACTTTTTGAAGTCCCTTTGTATTTTGTCAAAGTTTTCCAGTTGCTTCTAGCATGCAAAGTTGAAGAGCCCTGCCAATTTCTCACTCCTGCCCACACTAGAGCTCTCTCGCCTCACCCCAGAACTCGGCTCCAGCTTCCAAGAACATTAATACTTACTGTGCCCCCACTGTGTGTCACATGCTTTATAGATAGTACCTGCTTCATCTGGGCGTGAAAGTTCGATGAGTTACTATTATATATGGGGAAAGTGAGGCATAGAGAGGTTATATAACTTACCCAGGGTCACACAAGGCCTCTTTCAAGTGTTTAAGAGCAAAGAGGACAAAGATGCACCTGACCCAAGCCATGATATTTTCAATAACTTCATATGCATGCCAAAGCTGGACAGTGAATAAGGAAGAACGTAGAAGAATTGATGCTTTTGAGTGTGGTGTTGGAGGAGAGTATTAAAGTACCATGGGCTGCCAAAAGAACAAACCAATCTGTGTTGGAAGAAGTTCAACTAGAATGCTCCTTAGAAGCCAGGATGACCAGACTTCATCTCTCATCCTTCAGACAAATTATCAGGAGGGACCAGTCCCTGGAGAAGGACATCATGCTTGGTAAAGTGGAGGGTCAGCGAAAAAGAGGAAGACCCCTAATGAGATGGATTGGCACAGTGGGAGCAGCAATGGGCTCAAGCATAGCAGTGATTGTGAGGTTGGCACAGGACTGGCCAGTGTTTCATTCTGTTGTACATAGGATCATTGTGAGTCGGTACTGTATCGATGGCACCTAACAACAATAGCAACAAGGTCACACAGCTGCTAAGAACAGACATTGGGGCTCCAGAGGCTAACTCTTAACCTGTTTACCTGGCAGAGAGAAAGGACTTGAAAGGCAGGTGCCTTGTGAGAAAATATGGGAGCAGAATGAACAGACACAAGTCAGAGGAATGAAGGTCTGGGGGTCAAAAGAAAGAGAAAGAGGTGCCTAAGAAAGCCCACCAGGAACCTTGATCAAAGGCCTTGGCTCTTCACAAAGATCTTTCCCACTTGTCACCGGAGGCCTTCAGGAGCTCTCAAGGCCTGTGACTAGTAGGGAAACTGAGGCTCCAAGTGGTGAGGTGTCTGCGTGGGTAGGAGCTGAGGGTGGGCCTGCATGTGTGTGAGTGCAGATGTGCCTGGTGGAGCAGTTCCCCCTGATGGGGTGCAGAAGTGTGAGTGAGTATGGAGGTGGAGGCATGCCCAAGGGTGCTGGCACGCTTGGAAGCAGAGTCCACCCTCTCCATGGGCCACTGGCTCTCAGATTAAGCCAGTGTGGAGGAGGAGGCATAATTTAGCCAGTCCTTACTCCACTTAATTATTTAAGCCACCACTGGGACAGGTTATGAAGCTGAGATTAACCACCGTCCTTTGGCTGGGAGCAATACATATTTCCCCCTCTTTTTGCCTTTTTTGTTCACCAAATTGAATCAATTTATTAAAGTTGCTTGCAATCGATTTGTTCCGATTCACCGACAGTGAAGAAGAGAAATGAGGCACCGGGGCCCTCAGGGCCAAATTTCACTCATTAAAATGAGCTTTTGTAGCCAGAGGGGCCCAGTCAGCTGGGCACATGCCACCCTAACCCCTCTGAGCTACTCTAGCTCTCACACTAAGACCAGAAAATGGAGGTGTGCCTTACCTAGTGATACTCCTGAACCCAGAACATTTCAAATCAAAACCTGATCCCACCTCCCTCCCCAGGAGTAAGTCCCTCACCACAGTGAACCTTACTTCCCAAGGCAGACTCCCACAGACCAAGGGACATCATGGAACCATCTGCCACTGTGCCACAAATACTATAATTAGGATCATTTGTCGTCAGAGAATGGAAAGAATAATATCTAGCATTTTTTGAGGGTTTTCTATGGAGTCTTGGTGTGGCACTGAATGATAAACACTGGTTTGAAGTGTTGGTTTGAACCATGAGGTGGCAGTTCAAACCCATCAGCTGCTCCTCAGAAACCCTATACAGGGTCACTATGAGTCGGAACTGACTCAATGGCACTTAACAGCAAAGACATTGAATGAACTCACTTAATGATGAGTCATAGAGTCAGTTCTGACTCATTAGCAACCCTATATAGTGTTTCCAAGGAGTGGTTGGTGAGTTTGAACTGCCAACCTTGTGGTTAGCTATCCAGTGGTCATCCTACAGCACCACACCAGGACTCCACTTAATGGTGATGTTGTTGTTGTTAAATGCTGTTGAGATGATGTAGATACTATTATTTCTCTATCTTGTAGATGGAAATACTGAGGCTTTAAGAGGTTAATTGCTTTGCCCAAGAGACACAGGCAGGAAGTGGTGTGACAGACACAATGGATGAGCCAAAAGGCATTGTCAAGCTCCCTTTCTCTTTCCTTCCTTTGCCGGATGGTCAGAAAGCTGAAATGTTCACCTTCCCAGACTCCCTTGCTACTGGGAACAGCCCTATGAATAATTTTGACTAATGAGCACTAGGTTAAAGTCCTTAGAGCAAGCATTCCTTTCAAATACAAAGACAAAGCCAAGACAGAGAGCCCTTTGCCCTTCATTTTTCGTTGTCGTTCTCCTTTCCCTTTATTCAAACTTGGAACACAGTTGTAATGACCAGAGATACAGCAGCCACCTTGTGACCATAAGGAGGAAATCAACATCCTAAATAACATGGAGCAGGAAAACAGAAGCCAAGGTCTTCAGTGCCATCTTTGGGATGCTATAGCAGCTCAGTACTACTTTCTCCCAAACTTATTGGATGAGCAAAATAATCTCCCCACTTATTTAAATTTCTCAACTAGCATTTCCTGTTACTCACTGCCTCATTGATTCCTAGCATATAAGATTCAAGCATAATTTGACTCTAGAACTCAATGATTGGCAGTACAGGATTGCTAAAATCATGAGTTTGTAGAGGACACATTTGTTCTTTTCATGTCACATCCTCTTTTTGGTGCCCTCTCACCCTAACTGAAGAGTGATTTATCCAACATAATTTGGCAGCTGCCTGACTACAGCTGATTGGCTGTAGAGTGGCACATAATACAAGAGTAGAGCCCATCAGATTCTTTCTCAATAATATAACCCTTGCCTGGGATTAAGGAGCTCTGGTAGCGTAGTGGTAACCTCAGGGTCAGCAGTTTGAAACTATCCCCTGTTCTGTGGGAGAAAGATAAGACTTTCTGTTCTGGGTTTGATAATGGCACATCCTACTGACACTCAGAGCCGCCATGGTTCCTATTAATCCTGAGTCCTGTTTTCTGCCTTTTCTTTATAACCTGTCTCACCAACTCTTCAACAAATCCCGTGCTCTTTTTTAACTTTTTCAAAGTCAATTTTAGGTGTTTGTAACCAAAAAGCCTGATTTATAAACTTAGTACCAGGAGTGGGATGCATGAAAAACCCTTGGGAATATATACAGGTTACCTGGAATTATCTTTCAGAATTCCATGCTACAAAAAGCAGCAGGATGTTGGTTTATATGGTTTATAATGTTGAATGGAAAATGGTACACAGTAGTGAAATAGCTAATCATGTTATATCCTATGGTTACCAGGGATCATGTGCCAACCCAAAGTGAAGACTAGCAACTGCCATGTAAAGGATGAAAAATGCTGGAACCACAGGGTAGGATGGCTGTTTCCAACAGCTCTGGATAATTTAGAGCAAAATGACAGGCTGAAATCAAAATGTTTGCCTCAAGACATGGAATAAAACTCAGGGCCATTATATGACCATGCTGAAAAAAATCTTTTATTGCATATGGCCATAGAATTGAAATTGCTGAAGGGTGAACTTGGAGATTGATTTTGAAGTTATTGAATTACAGTGTCAGTTGAATTCACTACCTTACCAGGCCCCTTCTGTGAAAGTGAGGGCAGGACATATTAGCCCAGGCCAATAAGTCCAGGTTATAAACACTCAGTTTATGTGGAAATCTGTACTTTAAAACTGGCCACCATAGAACCTATGATATTAAAATTTTGTTGTAATACAGTGGTTTGTAATAACAAATGCATACATCCTTTGTGATCTTCATGAAAACAATTTGTGACTTGGAAATGTTTCTTAAATGTTTTATATGCATTGAAAGACAAACATTTAGCTAATATTGCTAAATAACAACCATATGTACCTGTTTCAATTTATCTACAAAGACAGACTTAGGAACGGATCTCATTTGCAACCGAGGGACTGCCTATAACCTATTTGATGATGATATCTGGAAAATATTATGAGGAGTTGGAGGGCTGTGTCCCCCAACATCTCAGTGTACCACCTTTGACTTTCTCATGACCTATCTCTCACTGTCACTCCCAGAATATTCAGGATCTGAACTCAACATGGCCCAGATAATAGTATGTGGGATGAGGGTATTACATTTCTAAGATATGAAGAATATATGTGAGAATGGATTTTTAGAGTGCCTTAATCAAGGTGGGAGGGATGGAAGTGTGGAGAGCTAGCTAAATTGAAATACCCCATCGCCCTCTAGTCAATTCCAACTCATAATTGATCCTCTAGGACAGAGTGAAACTGCCTTGTAGGGTTTCCAAGGCTGTAATCTTTATGGAAGCAGACTGACACATCTTTCTCCCATGGAGCAAATGGTGGGTTCAAACTGCCAACCGTTCAGTTAGTAGCTGAGTGCTTAACCACTGTGCCACTGGGGAACCATAGTAGATATGATACAGTAGAAATCCTCCATTCATTGTGCTCTCTCAGGCAGCTAGCAGAAGTTCTGAGACATTTTGCAGAAGTCACTAATATAAAACTGGGCCAAATGATGATCTGTGCTAATTGGGAAAAAAAAAAAAAAAAGACCAGAAAATCCTTGGCATAATTAGAGGAATGAAGTCAAAGATAACTAGAGACGGAAACGCTGAATAGTATCTATCATTCCATATCAATTCCCACTTCCTTTGAGGACAGCACCAATGAGATAAGAACCATAATCTTTTCTTTGTTTAATCAAAAAATTAATAACATATTTCAGATGTACAAATGGTATAAAGAAGAATGCAGCAAACATCCATGAACCTATTATCCAACTTGAGAAACTAAATTTGTTTGTTGGTGTTTGAGGAGCAGACACCAAGATGGATTAGAAAACGTCCGTGAAGGCATACAGGGGAGGGTTTGGGGAGTGGGGAGAGCTGGTAAGGTCACCCACTGGACTAGGGACAGAGGGAGGGAGCAGGGTTAGGCAGGGACAGTGTCCTCTGCCCTGCAGTTTTCAGAAAGTTTCAGCAAGGCCAATGGGGAGTCCTTGAGCCACAGTCTACTGAGAAGCAGAGTTGGGGCCACCGGTCAACCATGTGGATTGCTCTAGGCCCTGTGAGAGGCATGCTTTCATGACCACCACATGAAATATTGCCAATACCTAAACAACTTTATTAACTGCTCCCAAATCTTTAAAAGAGGCTCTGCAGGCTGGTTTCTGTGTGGGAGGAATTCTAGTCGAAGGGCTGATGTTGGAATGAGATTTCTAATTGTAAAGTAGATGGGAGGAACTTTGGTGGCCCAGCCCAGGTGAAGTAATCATGTGTGGAAAAAGAGGCAGCATCATTTCCTAATAGACAGAGGGCATGCCAGGAAGGAGGCAAAGGACACTGGGGTCTTGACTTCCACAACCCAAATCCCCTATGTTTGGTGAGCCAAGAGCTGGAATAGACTCCTGCCTGCTGCCTGATTGCTAGGCCAGGGTTGGTTCACAGACCCAGAGCCTCTCAAATCTGGTGCTTCTGAGCAGGGATTTGTTTTTACACCACATACAAAATGAAACAGCGAATCTCCCACTCAGTGACCCCCAGAGAAACCTGCTGCCCTTTGTTTGGGTCACTGAGCACATGAGAAATGGAGGGGCTGATTTGATGATAATTTGAGGCATCTCTAACTCCTGGGGACAAGGTGTTACTGTGGTCTCTAGGTTGGAGTGGTACTTCAAGAGTCCTGTATTTCCACCTAAACTCATCCTAGAAACAAAAAACAACCAAACAAATGAAAACCCATTGCTCTCAGGCATTTAGCAAACAAAAAATACCCCGGAGACGATAGTGCTTAACTACTCTTCAGGTCTAGAACTGAAGTCACCCCCATGGATTGATTTGCAGCCAAATAATAGTCAAAAGGGTTGCACACCTTAGGATAATCAACAATTTGAGATGAAAAGAGCAACGTTTACCCAAGGGCAAAGCTCAGAAGGGTTAGGAAAGGAGGAACAATGTAAACAGGGAGGAAGTAGAGGCAAAGATGTTTCATTGCGGGATTGCAGCTAATGATATGAAACAAACAAACAAAAAAGAAGTTAAACTAGAAAAGAAAAGAAAAAGACCCATTGCTACAGATTTGAGACCACGCATGGCGGCCCCATGTGTTACAGTCTAAGTGTTCTATAGGCTATTCTTGGCTGTCATCTTTATGGAGGCAGATTGTCACATGAGGTGTCCCTGGGTGGATTCAAATCACCAACCTTTTGGCTAGTAGTTGTTGGTTGCTAGTAGTCAAGCACAAACTATTTGCGTTACCCAGGACCTAGACTCACTGAAGCAGCTCAATGACACACATCCTTCCAATGGTTACTTCTTAAATTCCTCAGAGGAAATAGAGTTCCTTGTCAGGTGACTGAAAACCCACATGAGCTTCCTGATCAGAAAGCTAAGGCCTACTGAGATGAGAAGGACCATAACGAAGCCATGCTTCTACTACTGCTACCTATAAATGTAGTAAACCAGAAGCAACCCTTCAACTCCAGGGAAATTGCAAAGAAGAATGTTGCCATCAAACACCAGGAAGATATACATTCTGGTCACATCCGTATTCTATCCCCCTGGTTGGCCAGGGTAAACAATAACTGAATCCTAGCAAATCACAATGGTGTATTGTAAGCTTAATCAGGTGGCGGCTCCATTTGCAGTTGCTTTTCTAAATGTGGTCTCCTTGGTAGAGTAAATTAATTCAGCCCTGGCACTTGGTATTCAGTTGCTGATCTGGAAAATAGAATGTACTCCCATCCTGATAAACAGAGAACACCAGAAGCAGTTTGCTTGCGTCTGACAGGGACGGTAGTAAATGTTACTATCTGGCTTTGTGGGATGCTGGCTCTGTAGATCCTTCCACAGCCTTGTCTCTAGGTGCACCACTTGGAGATTGGGTTTCATTGTTGTTGGTGGTGTTAAGTGTTGTGGAGTCGGCTCCAACTCATAGCAATCCTCCATAGGGTTTCCAAAAATTTTTGTAGGAGCAGAAAGCCTCATCTTTCTCCCACAGAGCAGTTGGTGGGCTGGAACTGCCAAACTTGTGGTTCACAGTCTAGTGTTTTTCCTATTGGAAAGTGTAAAAATGGGATGTGGACATCAGACCTTGTCTAGCTGAAGGAAAGGAAGAGAGAATCCAGATCAGCATTGGCCCAAGGTGGGATCCCATCGAGTGGAAATCCAACGTAACTCTTCTCTCCAACTTTTTCATCAATTCTGACAACAGCCCTTCCTCCCAGGGCATTCTTTACATCTCTGCTGGGTCATCTCTGCTGGGTTTGATAATTCATTGCAATGGCCACACAGAATTTACAGACCATATTCAGGTATGGAATTTACTAGGGAAGTAACAGGATACAGTTTAAGATTAGGAACAACTCAGGATACAGTTAATCAATCGAAACAGCTTTTTTTTTTTTTTATGTTTTATTGTGAATTATGTGATAGTTTACATGGGAGAGCATTCACTTTACATTCATCCTATCGTATATTGTTTCGTTGCCATGGTTACAATCCCTTCCATGCATCATCAATCAACCAGAGGGTATACCCCACAAGCCTGCCCCTCAGTAGTCAGCGCACAGCCTCTCTCCCCCTCTGGGTCTAGAGTCCCCAGCCACTCCATTTCTCCATGTCATCGTCTCTGCCTCCATCCCTGGTGTCACTATTTCTCTGGGTAGGGTCCCGCTCTCTACTCTTCTCCCTTGATGGGATCTCCGCTGCTGGACTGCAAAGTTAGTCACTCCCCTCCTTTTGCTACAAAACGTCTACCTTTACATTTCCAACCCTTACAGTCAGTCCTGATAGCAATTATTCACTATTGTACCACAAGGGACCTATGCCCATCTCCTTTCATCAGCCCCGCCCAGACAGATTGGATAGTACTCAGCAGAGATTCTACCTTCCTTCGCTCACTCTGGATCTAGGCTCTCTCTTGAAAGCTTGTAAGCCAGTCATTTCTTGCCTTTGTAGCCCGCCCATTTTGGGTAGCCAATGTCAAGACAGCTTCTTGATTGTGCCCACAGACAGGCCTCATCCTAGCCCCTTGGCCCCTTGGTCCTTTGGCCTGGCCTCTGTCCTGCTCAGGCAAGTGTTGCAAAGCTCTTGAGCTCTGTCGGTGTCTGGAGGTACCCCACTCCAGCAATAAGCACAGGCCCCATGACACTCAGCTTTCTTGCTCAATAAGGTGATGAGCCCACTATGTCATCTTGTGTGGGTCACCTGGTTCTGATACTGCTGTTACAGTTCTGGCTCCTGGGCCTAGTCGATTCTCAGTGCAGGGTTCCCTGGGTCCAAAGGACATACTCCACTCTCATCTCATCTCTTCTTCTTGGTAATAGTGAGGTCCCCTCTTCCTGCTTATGGGATGGCTCATTTTAAGCTTTGTTGTTAATTGCAGTCAAGCCAGTTGCAATGGGTTGACTGTATAGGGTTTCTGAGGCTGTAAATCTTTGCATGAGCAGAGAACCTCACCTTTCTCTTATGGGGCAACTAGTGGGCTTGAACTACTCACTGAATTTGTGATTCAAGGTCCAGTGTTTAGCAGGATTTTAAGCTTGTGGGAATGGAAAAAATGACCAATTCCCCCCATTAAGGTTCCATACACTTCATTTGTCTCACCTCCATAAGGATTCCATTTATCTTATTTGCATTATTAGCTAACTATCCAATCCCCTTGGTGGGCCACAAACACTTTTGCATAGTCCCACCCAATCATTTTGTTGGAGTTACAAGACCATGAATATCTAGAATTGTGTGTAAGTCACAGGTCACATTAGGTGATCCTCGATGTCACAGTAACATGTACATGGGGCAGAGAGTGGGCCAAAGTTCAGGCCTTGACACCTTAGTAAGCCTCCTGTGGGTCCAGTGGTCTGAGGCATGTCAGAATATTCTCTTCAAAGTGAAGGAGAATTCACTGCAACTTGAACCCACTACCACTGAAAACAGGAGGCACAAGGCCTGGTGGAGTTTTTAGATGTCAGAAGCAGCTTTAAGATCAACTCTCTGACACTTTTTCTGATTTACCTGAAAGTTTCCAGGGTTTAGTAGGACCCAGAGCAAGAGAAGGCTCTACAGTGAACCCAGGCCATGGTGTATGCCCCTCAACCCTTATCCAATGTGTTAAAATGCTCATGCCAAGCACAGTGCTGTCTGGAGCTGGTAAGGTCTTCTCCTTTGAGGAAATAGCTTCTTGCCATGGGCTCTTGTTGTTATTAGGTACCATTGAGTCAGTACTGACTCATAGTGATCCTATGCACAACAGAACGAAACACTGCCCAGTCCTGTTTCAACCTTACAATTATTGCTACACTTGAGCCCATTGCTGCTCCCACTCTGCCAATCCATCTCATTGGGGGTCTTCCTCTTTGTCGTTGACCCTCTGCTTTACCAAGCCTGATGTCCTTCTCCAGGGACTGGTCCCTCCTGATAATAAGTCTGAAGTATGAGAGATGAAGTCTGGCCATCCTGGCTTCTAAGGCTGTAAATCTGGCGGTACTTCCTCCAACACAGATTGGTTTGTTCTTTTGGCAGGCCATGGTACTTTTAATACGCTCCTCCAACACCATAACTCAGATGTATCAATTCTTCTATGATCTTCTTTATTCATTGTCCGACTTCCACATACATATGAGGTTATCGAAAATACAATGGCTTGGGTCAGGCACATGTTAGTCCTCAAACTGTCATCATTGCTCTTAAGCACTTCAAAGAAGTCTTGTGCAACAGATTTGCCCTGGGTTCTAAGGAGACCAAATGCCTAAGAGTTGGCAAGCTGAGATGTCTCTCATGAACCAGATGTTGTTGGCTCCCCCCTCAGTACAGTGCTCCAGCTTCAGTAGTCTTGTGTCTCATCCTGTGTTCGGGTCTCTTCTTTCTGTCCCATATGGGAGTGACCCTCTATATCCTCTGGAGCAGAGACCAGGAGTATCAGAAAAGGATATTTTAGTTACAAATAACAGGAAACACACTTCAAATAGGCTTGAAGAACAAAGGGAATTTAAACCAAGTTTTCTGCTTCAGCTTAAGCTTGATTCAGCAGCCCAGTCATGTCAGTAGAGACGGCCCCAACATTCTTACTGCTTCATCTTCCTCCTGGTTTGGTGGCAGTGAAGAACTAATGCTCTCATGTTCCAGAAGCACCAGAACCAACATCCTTATGTCTCATTGGTCTGTATGAGATTATGTGCTCATATGTGGGCCAATTCCTGTGGCTGGGGAGCTTCTCTGGTTGGCTGTAGCTATTCAGGCCTCAGACCTGGGGGCTTAAGGATTAATCCTATCCAAACAGCTTTCCCAAAAGTGGGGGAGAGGTAATCCTCCAAAGAAAACCAAAACCTGTCTGTTGATGTAGAGCTCAATTCATAACAATCCTATAGAATAGAATAGAACTGCCCATAGAATTTCCAAGACTATAATTGTTATGGAATCCTGGTGTGGTGCTGTGGGCTAATGCATCAGACTGCAAAGTTGTTTGAACTGCAAGGTTGGTGGTTCAAGCTCACCAGCTGTTTCTTAGAAACCCTATACAGGGTCACTATGGGTTGGAATTGACTCGATTCCAACTTAACAATAACATTTAACAATAACAACAACATAATCCTTATGGGGAGTCCTGGTGTGGCACTGTAGGACAAGCCCTGGATTTATCTTACTAGCTGCTCCTAGGAAACTGTATACAGGGTCACTAGGGTTGGAACCGATTCGACAACACTTAACAACAACAATCTTTACAGAAGCAGACTGTCATATCTTTCTCCCTTGGAGCAGCTGGTGGGTTCAAACTACGACCTTCTGTTTAGCAGCTGAGTGTTTAACCACGGCACCACAGGGCTCCTCCCTCCAGAGGAAGTGGGTGCTTTATTGCCATAAAGAGGTGTCCCTGGGTGGTGCAGAAAGTTAACCTGCTCAGCAGCTAACTGAACGTTCACTCAGGGGAGCCTCAGAAAAGTCTGATGATCTGTTTCCCTGAAAACCCTATAGAACTACAAACTGCTCTGAAAACAGTCACATTGGAAGGTCCAGGGTAGAGTGGGAGAAAAATGTGCAACAAAACTCTAAAGCATGCAAAAGATCAGGCCTACAGGCCTGTTTGAACCGCAAGGTCAGTGGTTGAAACTCACCAACTTGGAAACCCTATGCTGGGTCTTTATGAGTCAGAACTGACTTGATGGCACATAACAAGAACAACTGGTGGATAGAGACTGGTGGAACCCCAAAACTATGACCTTACTCACCCTTCAGGTCTGGAACTGAACTCACCCCCACGGCTCAATTTTCAGCCAAACAATAGACAGATCTATAAGAGGAACAGTAACACTAGGGAGGTACACACTCCTTAGAATAATCCACCATTTGAGATCAAAAGGCAGCATTTACCCAAAGACAAAGTTCAGAAAGGTTAGGTAAGAAGGAAGAATGGAAGGAAACAGGAAGCACAGGGAGGAAGTGGGTTAAGTGATATTTCCTTGTGGGGATTGCAATCAATGAGATGAAGCAAAATGTGTATGAATTATTGAATGGAAAACTGATCCGCTCTGCAAACTTTCACCCAATTCACAATAAAAAAAAATTTTTAAAGGAAAAAAAAACCCAAAAAACCCTACAGAACGCAGTTCTCCTCTAAAACACAGTTCTGCTCTGAGACACATGAGTTCGCCATGAGTAGAAATCAACTCCTCAGCAACTGCCATAAAGTGGGCGCCTTGGTCAAAGGGAATTAGGACCCCCTGCCACCTGACTTCAGTATCATAGTTTGAGGCTGCAGTCTTGCTGGCAGACTGTCTTCTCCCAGGAAGCGGGGAAAGGTATCATAGCTGGTGGGTGGAGGAGGGTGGGGAGACATAGTGCTTCAACTCTGCTATTTTCCTCCTGAATTCCCAGGGCAAATACACTTCACAACCACAAAGACTATGTTTTCCTCTAAAAATCTCGGTCTGGTGGACCCCTGTGTCTATTTCTCTTACTAATAGATCTGGGAACCAAGTTATTGGAACACACACACTTGTTGTTGTTAGGTGCCGTCCGTCAAGTCGGTTCTGACCCATACACGTACAACAGAACAAAACGCTGCCCGATCCTGCGCCAACCTCACAATCGTTGCTTGAGCCTATCGCTGCTCCTACTGTGTCAGTCCATCTCATTGGGAGTCTCCCAATTTTTCTCTGTCCCTCCACTTTACCAAGTATGATGTTCTTCACCAGGGACTGGTCCCTCCTGACAATATGTCTGAAGTACTTCTCATACTTCATACTTCGGAATTAGGCTGCTAGATGAAATTTTTTCATCATATTTGTTCTTGAACATAATACTACTTTTCAGATCATAACTTCATTCCTTTTTGTCAAAAAAACCTTTCTACCCCCAAACCCACCAATTAAATATGCCCTAAAAAGTGATATTTCTACATTCCGGTCTCAGACAAAGACATACTCACCATTTACTCTATACCACAGTCCTAGGCAAGGAGTCCCTGGGTGGTGCAAACAATTAAATTTTTAAACAAAAGTTTGGTGGTTAAAAACCCACCCAGAGGTGCTTTGGAAGAAAGGTCTGGCAGTCTCCTTCTGAAAAAAACCAATCATTCAAAACCCTATAGAGCTCAGTTCAGTTCTGACATACATGGGTCTCCATGAGTCAGAATCAAATCAATAGCATCTAAAAGCAGTCCTGGACAGAGATTATCATGTGGACTAAGTCTGAATTGCATGCCGTGTCTGTTTGGACACACCAAACTGTTTTGTTTTGTGAACAGGAGGCATGAAGAGGAAGCATCTTCCAGTTCCTCAGGCGGTTGCCTCTACAGCCATGTCCATCTGTTTAGAAGCACTCTCTGTTAAGCTTTTATTTTGCCCTGAAGTTATTTTTCTCTGCCATAACTCTATATCTTTCAGTACAAGATAGCCAGAACCTCAATAAGCTACTGCCAGGAAGGCGTGCCTCAGAGACACCCCACTCCCTCCCACCCTTCTCGCCCACCATTAACACACTGCCCCCTCCTCTGTGGGAACAATAGCTTTCATCACAAAACATTTGAGTTACAAACTGTGGTGTTTAATTTCAAATTGTTGTTTATTACTCACATAAACTTGTTTTCCTTCTTAGGCTGCTATGATTCTCTCTCCGTGAGAAATTGGGTGTCTTAGAGCACCATAATTTTTTCACTAAAATTAATGGAAATCTTTTTTCATTTAGCGGCTTTTCATCTAGGGGCAGGGTCTTCAGGAATTAATTAAAGCCTCTGAATGAGGGATGAGTGTGTTCATCCTGGCTGTATTGAGCTTTCCCTCCCCCCTAGGCATGAGTTCACTGGCAAAGTGCCTCATGTTTGTTGAAGTGGCTTCTTGGGAAGGCACGAGTTGTCCCCACCAGGTACTTCTGGCTCTCACGTTGCCCTCCTGCCCCGGTGTCCTGAAGCTATCCCACCTCGCCCATCCCATGGGGCCTCAAGGTTTCTCCTCCCAATGTGGGTAGAGAGCTAGGTGGACCCCAGTAAGGTTCAGCCAAATGTAGCTTACAGTGGGCAGCATGAGGTGTGTTCTCTCTGGTGCTTTCATCCTTCATGTAATTTACAAGAAGGCGTCCAGACACGCATCTCCCTGTGTGGTAAAATGCCACCACAACCTCCTGTGTCTTAGAGGCAGCCGTGTACCAGGCTCGTCTCATTCCCAGCTGAGGTGTCCTGAGCAATCCCATCAGTTCACAAGATCCTGCCTTAGAATTAGAGACCAGAGAGAGAGAGAAGCCCAAACCAAACCTGTTGCTATGGAATCAGTTCCACTCACAGTGACCCTGTAGTACAGAGTAGACCTGCTTCATAGACTTTCCTAGGCTGTCATCTCCATGTCAGCAGACTGCCACATCTTTCTTCTTCAGAGCATTTGGTAGGTTTGAAATGCCAACCTTTTAGTTAACAGTCAAATGCTTAACAATTGTGCTTCTATACCGGGTGAGTTGATCCCCAACAAACATGTGTTTAGAAAGATGGCACTAACTGAATGCCTGGCAAGATGAGGTCTGAAGGCTGGGAGAGCAGGGAGGATGTGAGAGAGAGAACACTTGGAATGAATGCAGTAGTACCAGGATGGCAGGAAGTGAAGGAAAACAGGAGCTGGAGGCAGAGGGGGACACGACACACTGACAGGACTGGGGCTAGTGGGAACACTAGGGGCTAGGAGAGACGTTGAGGATGCTGGACACTGGACTCTGCAATGAAAGGTGTCTGGTGGAAAGCTGGATAGAGCACATAGGGCAGAGACAGAGTATACAGAGGTACAGTGAGCTGAGCCTTGGTGTGGCACTGTAGGATAAACACTAGACTGCTAACCACAAGGTTGGTGGTTCAAACCCACCAGCTACTCTTCAGAAACCCCATATAAGGTCACTATGAGTTGGAACCAACTCAGCAACATTTAATAACAGTAAACTGAAGCTAGGGGAATGGGGCCCAGGGCTCACATCGGAGAATGCAGATCTATTCTAAGCAGAGCATTTATTCCTTTTATAAGCTTATTCCTTTGAGGTTTGGATGTGTTTTCATCACAGAGTTCCTTTTATTTAAATCCAAATATCTGTGAAAGGGTAACAACCTAAACCCTTATATTTACTAAGTGTAAGTCATAGATGCTGTAAGCAAACTCATTTAAGCAAAATAGAAAGGGGAGTGGATTTACTGGTTCAAGTCAATGAAGTCTGGAACTTTAGATAGAGCTGGGTCCAAGTGTTCAAACTGTCTCTCCCTGTATCTTGGCTTGCCTTTCCTGACAAGCAGGCAGGGATGGCCCCTGCTAGTCTAGGCTTTAATTCTACCAGCTGGAAAATGTTCACAGAAAGAGGGCACCTCTTCAAAGTCCTGGTTGACAGATTTATTCAGGCTGGGTCCTGTGTCTATCTGGAGCCAGAAGTGGGCTCAGCTCCACCCAATCCACATCAACTAAGAAGAGGGAGATCCTCAAATAAAAAACAGGGAGCTGTGATCGGAGGTAAAGTCTGAAGGCTGGATCCTTATCACCAGCACATGAGCACCTCCAGGCCAGGGGATCCCGACAGCTTTGTGTCTGCTGTGTTTCATCTCCTAGAACACTTTCAGTTGAATGAAACTAAGCTATCATTGTTGTTGCTGTCAAGTGCCGTCAAGTCGATTCTGACCCATAGCGACCCTGTATAGGGTTTCCAAGAAGCAGCTGGTGAGCTTGAACCGCTGACCTTGCAGTTCAAACAGCTTTGCAGTCTGGTGCATTAACCCACAGTGCCACACCAGGACTCCTATCATAGAGGATCCAAAAGCCAGGGTCCGAAAGCAAAGCATTCTAATGCAGAGACTTTGCCTGAGTGTCATCATGTGTGGGGTGCTTTGTGTGATGGCAGAGCTGTAACCAGTGAGGAGGTTGATGAAACCCGAGGGATAGGCCCAGTCTTGATGTGAGCCACACAGTGAGACAAGAAGGAGAGAACACCAAAGCGGGGTGTGGGTCCTCCATGGAGAGGAGGTGCGAGGAGGCTACCATACCCCTCAGTCTTCATAGGAGGGATGGCGCCAGCTCCTTCCAGTTCCAGGTTGATTCTCCTTTGTCGCCTCCCCTCCACCCCCCACCCCTCACCGCAGTGACACAAATTCTCAATTTGTCACTCTCCCCTGCAACCTCCTCAAGTTTTTTGCAGTCTCAAGCACCTGGTCCAGTGCTGGTAGCTCTGATGCTTCATAAATCTGACAACTGGCTAGAAAGACAGATGGTGGCACCCCATCACTAGGAGCTGCACCCCTAGTGTTGAGCAGTGAATGCCTAGAGAACAGGGAAGTGGAAAGGACCAGTGAGGTTCCTCTGACTGATTGACAGGCTCCTGGGCCTATCAGGTCTTTGCTAGTTTAGACAAACCACATTCCATTCAATCCAGCACTGAGCCACAGGGTCCCATAGCAGCCAGGTAAGCACTATCTCCCTGCAGGATCATGTCCAAAGAGGCTGGAGGGGCTGCACAGGGGCATGCTTCCAGCCCATGTGCCTCCTAGGGATTCCCTTGCAGCAGTGGAGAAGGAAGAACACACAGAATGCAGAAGCGGCTTCCACCCCCAACTCCGCCCTCACCCACCCACTCACCTGGACAAAGTATGCTACTCAGGATGCACTATCTGCTTGTCCCCTTTTCCATTGAGTTGTTGTTGTTAAGTGCCATCGAGTTAGTTCTGACTCATAGCAACCCTGTATAAGATTTCCAAGGAAGCAGCTGGTGAGTTTGAACCGCCAACCCTGTGGTTAGCAGTCCAGTGCTTATCCTACAGCACAAACATAAAGATGTTTCCCTTAGAACTCAGAGTGACCATATGACTAAGTTCTGGTCAATGGAACATAACTAGAAACTTGCCAGGATCTTGCTTAAAGCCCACAGCTTCTTATTTCTCTCTTCTTGCTTCCTGCTACTGGTATGAAAAGAAAAAGACTGGAGCCATTTGGTACTATGAGGTATCCCTGGAATGGAGGCCATGCATGGCAGGGCAACTAGAAAGGAAGATCCTGGGTTTCTGAAGACTGTAGAGTGCAGAGTCACTGTTTTAACTCTGGACGATTTTACTCTAAACATCTACATGATACAATAGTGTTTTATTTAATTAATTGATATTTTGTGTCTTCACTGCTCCCAGTCAAATCTAAGCCTGTCAAATTCACCTTCAGATCCCTTAACTCTCATAATAAGCTCAGTATGAGAGCCCTGGGGTCAGTGGGGCACTAGGGATGTTCTGAAAGGGGGATACTGGAGTGCCACGGCCTGAAAGCATCCCAAGAACACAGCTTCCCCCACCTACCTGTCCCCTGACTGCTGTTTCCCACCATCCCACATGCATACGTGTGCACGTGCACACATGCACACTCAGAAACACACACACACCACCCTTAACAAGATTCCATAGCCAGAGAGGATCTCAGAGAGCAACTGACCCCACCTCCCTTCCTTGACAAACACACTCGGCACACTCACTCAACTTGGGGACATAGGCGAGCCATGGCCCTCTTGGAGCCTAACAAGGTATAACAAGGAAGTCAAAGAGGTGACCTTGAGCTAAGTGTTTAAGGATGAATAGGACTGTGCTGGACAGTAAAGAGGATTCTAGGAGGAAAGAACAAACGTGAGAATGGAAGAACAGGACGTTCAGGGGGGCCTGGTGCAGGAAGATGGGGACTGAGGCTGGGAGGGCAGTGGCGCCCTCCAGGATCTTGCATGCCCCCAGAAGACACTGAACTTCTATTCCATAGCAACACAAGCTGCCAGGGTTCCTCCAGAGGGAAAACAACAAGGTCAGATTTATGATCCCAGTTTGACAGACTAGGAAATTGGAATTTAGAGAGAGGAAGTTGTCCTGAATGCAGAAGGTCACCTGAGGGGCCTTAGTAGCTGGGGAGGGAGGTCTCAGGCCTCCAGGGAGCAGTGCTGTACAGGGGGAAGGGGCTTGGCAGCCTCAAGATCCCGGGGCCAACGTTGGTACCCACGCTGCTCGGGCACCAGGGAAACAGGGCTGAGTTGTAGCTGTATCTCTGTCTGTATGGAGATAAATAAAAACCCGTGCCCATCTTCAAGAAGCTCCTGGCATGGAGAACAAGCAGATCTGTTGTTGTTGTTGTCAGATGCCATCGAGTCGGAACCGACTCATAGCGACCCCATGCACAGCAGAACGAAACAATGTCCGATCCTGGGCTAACCTCACTACCGCTGCCACACTTGAGTCCATCAATGATGCCACCTGACCAATCCATCTTGTTGGGGGTCTTCCTCTTTTTCTCCGACCCTCCATCTTACCAAGCATGATATCCTTCTCCAGCGATTGTTCCCTCCTGACAATATGTCCAAAATATGAGAGATGAAGCTTAGCCATCTTGGCCTCTAAGGAACACTCTGGCTGCACTTCTTCCAAAACAGATCTATTGGTTCTTTTGGCAGTCCATGGCACTTTCAGTACTCTCATCCAACACCATAACTCAAAGGCATCAATTCTTCTACGATCTTCCTTATTCACTGTCCAGCTTTCGCATCCATATGAGGTTATTGAAAATACCATGGCTTGGGTCAGGCGCACCTTAGTCCTCAAGCTAACATCTTTGCTCTTCAACACTTTAAAAAGTTCCTGTGCAGCAGATTTGCCTAATGTAATACGTCATCTGATCTCTTGACTGCTGCTTCTGCGAGTGTTGATAGTTGAAAGCAGATCTGTAGACAATGACAACATGGTAGAGCCAAGTTCTGTAGCAGTTTCTCTTCGTACAAATACGGTCACATCAATCATCAAATCCCACCTGCTCTTATAGCCCCTCAGCCTCTTACAGAAGCCCTCTCCTCAAGGAAACCCCAAAAGGATGCCCAACATGGGCTGCAGGCACCCCCTATGTCCGCCCTGTATAGTACCTGTCCCCAGAGCTTAGGGTGGTATCCTCCATCCTCCAGATGGGACACTGGGGGGATATCCTCAACCAGACACAGGCATCCTTCTATGTGGAGATGGGAATGGTCCCCACCCTGTACTGGGCCCCGGCCCCGCTTTTCCCACATCCAGATACCCTCCTATCTCCCACAGAGCAGTTGCTTCAGCATCTGACCCTCAGTTTTCTCTCCTACAAGGTTCAAACTCAATCTCAGGGAACAGCTCCCATTCTGTTTCCCTCACTGCTCCAAACAATGTCTTCATTGCTCACCCCACATAAGAAGAAACTAGGGTCTTGCAGGATGGCTGGGAAGCACTTAGTCAGATGGGGGAGGCAGCACAGAGCAGTGGCTCAAGGTTGGGCCCCATGGTATCAATGAGCAGTGTGGCTGGAGAGCAGGGTGTGGTTACTACCAAGGGTGCCGGTAGTAACTGGGGAGAAGCAAGGCGGAGACGCAGCCTCCAGTCATTGTAGAAATATAAATACAGAACTGCGACATTAATAATGGAGAGTCACAGAGGTTTTTCAAGACAAGATGTCTGGCCCTTACACAGGCCCCCGACAGGCTAAACTTCCCACTGCGGCCCCTTTCACCTCTTCTGTTTGCTGTCCTGTTCTCATGCCCAATGAGAGCTCACCAACAGGAGCCACCTTCTCAGGACAGAGCTTCACCCTAAGGACAGAAATGGAGAACATCAGGCAGCTTAGCAGACCAATCAGCACAAGCGCATGTGTGTTATGAGACTCTGCAGGAAGGTATCGTTTGTGTGGACCATAAAGTCTTCTGCCTCGTGCCCTCTGCATCCAAGAAGAGACTCCTTGTCTCCCTGGGCTCCCACCACACTCTATACAGACTCCTGTCTTTGCCCTGATGTCACTGTTTGGGATTTGTCTACCAGACCACCGTTTTTTCCCAAGCACAGAACCTGGCATAAAGTAGGTGTTCAAGAAATGCCCGTTGGTCTGTATGCACCTGTGTGAGTACGAACATGCATGTGTGATGCCTGGTGTGGGCTGGCTGCATATCATCCCACCTATGGATGTTCCAGGCAGGGCCAGCAGGAGGGACCAACCAACACAATGGGTCCCTTTTATATGGCCTTTCTCATCACGATCTTGTAACTCCAATTGAAAGATTAGGTGTGGCTATGCAAATAAGGTGTTTGTGGGCCACCAAAGGGGTTGGACAGTTTGCTGCTAATGCAAATAAGGTGCATGGCACACTTGTGTGTGGGGAGGGTGAAACCATGCAAATAAGATCTATGCAAGTCTAACAAGGGCATTGGTCAGTTTTTGCCATTCCACAGGTTTAAAATGAAATATCCCAGATACAGACAGTGGGAACTTAACTTCCACCAAGAAGAGATGGGAGTGGAGCACATGCTTTGGACCCTAGGCCCTGTGCTGGAAACCTCCTAGACTCCAAAAAACAGAAAGTAACACCAGAGACAGAGAGAGATGACAAGAAGCAGTGGCAGAGAAATGGTGGCATCAGAGACAGAAGAACCAGGAGACAGAACAATGAGCTTCTTGGCCCACAGAGCATGAGAGTTGAGCACCTTTGGGCAGGAGGTTTGCTGGTGGTGTGGGATGCCTCTTGCCATTTCTTGGCAGAGCTAACAAGATTTGTAGCACTTGCCAGAGCAGGGTAGAGGATGGACCAGAACAAGAGGCTTAAGAGACCCAAAGCGCTAGGGGGTCAAGGACCAGAGAAAGACCTGCCTGCAGGCATGGCTGAGAAGAGACTGTCATAATCAAAGAACTGTATTCTGAGTCATTCCTGATCTTCAGCTGTACCTCTTACTTTCCTAAGAAACACCCGTAATTCTGAGTATGGCCGTGTGGCCATTGCAATGAATGATCAAACGTAGCAGAGATGTAGAGAATGCTGTAGGAGGGACAGTTAGTGTGAGAACTAGTAAAATGTGGGAATCTGACCTCCACCACTTAGGAATCAGCCTTGGCTGATACTGATGGTGATTCTCTCTCCCCACGGTGCAGTTAGAGGGGTCAGATGCCATCATCACATTTTTTTCATTTTGTCAGGCTGTGTACTCCTTCAGGCTCTATTTGCATGACAGGTGTTGGCAGTTTATCTAACTGTGATAATGAAGAGGATGGGGGTGCTAATTCCCTCTCACTTTATTGAATCCTCCAATCCTTCACAGCCTCGGGGCCCTGAGAGGGGGTGATTAAAAGACACTTCAGCACGCTAGTTATTGCCAATTAACAGACTCCAATATAAACAATTAATAAAGCCGCTGTGGGAAGTGAGAGGAAAGGATTCGATCCCCCTGCCTGGGTAAGCCCTGTGACTTCTGGGCCTCAGGGCCCAGTCACACAGATGGTCCTGCCCTGGGGGCAGGTAGTTAGGGGTTATGGATGTCAGTGAGGTGGCAGAGAGATGCTGGGGAAGAGAGGGGCCGCTGAGCCTCAGGTCTTGGGGGGCTTTGGTGCTACCTACTGATGCAAATAGAGACATAGATCCAGAGAAGAGTGGAGACTTACCTGAGCCCCTGAGGCCACCTGAACAGTGCTCTCTGGACCGAGTGCTCTGTGCCCCTCTTCTTCTGCCTGTCCCCAAGCTATGGGTCTCCTCACTCGCTCACAGCTGAGGAGCCTTCACCACCCACTGTGTCTCTAAGGATAAACCCAGTGACTCTGTGTTCCCTTGCCAGGCGGCCCTCCTCACCGGCTGTGGCCCCTGCAACTGGCTTCCTCCTGGATGAAACATGTCCACACCTGCTTGGGGACAGCATTGTCTCTTACGGGCAACTTTCTGGTGTTGAGGGTGGGCTGCCAGAAGGCACCACTCTGCATTCACTCTGAGCCAGATGTCCTGCTAGCTGATTTCAGGAAATCCTCAGGCTGTATTGAGCGAGAAATATGAAACATTCATACCTCAATGGGTTAAAGAACTTACTATGTAACCTAAATCATCCTCTCACCAAGGGAGTGGTGGGTTTAGAAGATCACGTGTATTCCACACATTTTTTTTTTTGGTGAAGGGCCAATGTGTTGGTTTTCTAGGACTACCATGCAGAATACCACAAAGTGGGTGATCTGTTAGAACAAGAATCTATTGTCTCACGATTCTAGAGGCTAACAGTCCAAATTAAGGTATCAGCCATGCTGACTCCATCTACAGATCCTGAGGGAGAGTCTTTTCCAGGACTCTCTCCAAGCTTCCGGTGTCCTGGTGTGATGCTGTAGGAGAAGCACTGGACTGCTAACAAGGTTGGTGGATCAAACCTACCAGTCACTCCTCGGAAACCCTGTACAAGTTTGCTATGAGTTGGACCGACTCCATGGCACTTAACAACAACTAGCTTTCAGTTGTTCCCGGCATTCCTTGGTTTGTAGCTGCAGCCTATGTTGCTTCTTACTTACGGCTATGCACCTTATTCATTCAGTCCACAAATGCTATTTTGCAGTATCTTCTAAGAGTGGTGTATTTCTCAGTTTGCAACAAAACCTCCTAGTCTCGCAGCTGTCTTTGGAAATATCCCTGGAGGTGAGGAAGTGTTGTCTTTTGGGTTGCCAAGGATGTTCCTGAGACGCCTGGGAAGTGAGAGTAAACAGAGGATAACCCGTGTCAACAGAGCAGGTAAGTAATCTCTTGAGGGGAATCCCTGGGTGTTTGTAAAACAAGTCATAACGCAAAGTCTGTACTATGCTAAGAGGCAGTGAGAAGGTGTCCTCAAAGCCTTAGTGTAAAAGGCAACAATGATTGATGTGAGAGAGAGATCATTAGCTTTGAACAACCACGAGGTGATGTTCCCAGGCTGTTTCAGCCTTGGTTTCCATGGGGCCACCTTGTCAGGTTGGGGAGAAGAGGTGAAACCAGGACTTTTGTTCATTGGGGGGCCACTGGTTCTGCCCCCTGGCCCCTTAATCAGGAGCTGCTGCCCTGCCTGCCATGGGGAACAGCAGGAATGAGCCCTTCAGAGCCCTCTGCTCCACAACCAGTCCCGGGGTGGCACAGTTAACATGCTCAGCTGCTATCCAGAAGGTTGGTAGTTTGAATCCACCCCGAGGTAACTTAGAAGAAAAGCCTGGTGATTTACTTTTGAAAAGTCAGTCATTGAGAAAAATAAAACAGAACAAAAAATCCTTGGGAGCACCTTTGTACTTTGACACACATGAGATTACCGTAAATTGGAATTAGCTCAACAGCAACTGGTAAAATGTATATATATGTTGTCGCTGTGTGATGCCATGTCAGTTTTAATTCATAGTGACCCTGTATAGGGTTTCTGAGAGCTGTTGGTGGGTTTGAACTGCTGACCTTTCGATTACCAGTCCAGTGCTTATCCTATAGCACTCTACTACAAGGTTCATCCATAAACTTTTTGAAGCCCATATATATACATATATCATTGTCTTCTTAATTCCATTTTTCCATGAACTTTTTGAAATCCCTCATATATGTGTATATGTATGTGTGTATACATGTGTGATGGTGGTGGTTATGTGCCATGGAGTCATATATGGTTGTTGTATACTGTGGAGACAGTTCTGACTCATAGTGACACTATATAGGGTTTCTTAGGTTGTAAATCTTTATGGGAGCAGAAATTTTCATCTTTCTCCTGTGGATTAGTTGGTAGATTCTAACTACTGACCTTACAGTTAGCAGCCCAACTCATAACCCATGATGCTACCAGAGATCTTTGTGTGTGGGTGTGTATTGTTCTCTGGGCAGCCCGCTGGGTGGAGTCCAGGGCAGGAGTAGCTCTTTTTCTTACTACTCACCCATCAGAAACCCCACTGGCTCTACCTTCTACCACCCCTGTTCCTGCCACCTTGGGGGAGCCTTCACTGCCTCTCACACAGATTAGTGTTACCCCACCCCCCCATTGGTCCCCTGCCTTCATCCTCATACCACCCTCGTGGCCTGTTCTCCACAGGCAGCCAGAGGGATCCAGTGAGAACATCAGTCAAACCACTTCCTCTGGTCTCAAGGGTCTTCTTGTCATTCTAGAATAAATCCAAACTTGTGGATTTATTAGTTAGAACCTCTGCACCCCAATGCCACCCTCTCACCCCACTCACTGCACTGGCTGAGAGCCCCTTCCCTCATGTTCTGCAGGTGTCTGCTCAGTGATGGCAGCGCCCTCCCTCACCTCTTTGTCTTCACTGCATTTGAATGCCCCATACATACAGTTTGTTTCCTGTTTGTCTCCTGATACAAGAGAAGACCTAGGGTCTACAGGTCCTCAAAGGACAGAATTCAAGAGGTCCCTGTTTGTAGATGGGGAGATTACTATTCTCATTTCATTCATCTCTAATGGACCTTTTGCAGTTCCTTCCTTTGTGCATGGTGGCAACAAACCAAACCAAGCGCCATCAGATTGATTATAACTCATGGCCACCCCATGTGTATCAGAGTAAAACTGTGCACTACAGAGTTTTCAATGACTGGTTTGGGGGATGTGAATTGCCTGGAGTTTCTTCCAAGACGCCTCTGGGTAGATTTGAACTGCAAGCTTTTTTGTTTCATAATCAAACTACTTATCACTATTGTCATAGTCACAGGACCTGTGACTTTGTCACCAATAGAAAGAACAAAGAGTTTCAAATTCCATTATTCATTAATTGCAGCAGAAATCTCGAAATATCATTTACCCTCAACACTACTTCAAAATTAGCATGGTTTTATTAGACCCACTGCCTGATCTTACTATTTAGTACATTAATAAAGAAGCACCTATATGACTCTATCAGGAATTTTTTTCTTAATATTTTGATCACTACATTTTAATGTAAGTGGTTTCCTTTGAACCTTAAGAAATTTACTTTATGGATTTTCAAATGTTATTCTGAGAAGGGGCCCATGACATGGCAACAGTAAAGAGCCCTAGTTCTAGAATGTAAATGCCGCTCATTGTATTTCCTGAATCTCAGGCACTACAGTAACTAGGAGCTCAAACAAGACCTGTGGGAGGATGGGAGGGAGAAGGGAAGATGGGAGGAAGAAACCAACACAGATGTGAGTACAAATCAGTGGTGAGAGCTCCAATTCAAGCCAGGCTAGTATCAGTGTGAAGCCTTAGTTGCATCATGTAAACTTCCAGAACCTCAGGTTCCTCATCTATAAGATGAAGATAATCATACCTGCTTTAGATGATTGTAGTGAAGATTAAAGACAATTATGTACCTGTGCATAGTAAGTGCTCAATAAATTATTGTATATTTTAGACCATAAACATGCATGGTCTTGGAAACTCTACATAAGGTCGCTGTGAGTTAGAGTTGATACAATGACACTTGAGTTCAGTTTGGGGTTTTGTTGACTTCCTAAAGCGCTAGGCTTTTGCCCATGGATCTGCCCCTCAGTCAGGAAGGCAGAAGCCCCACAGAGCTCTCCCCTTGCAGATGTCTAGGGAGTTGTAAGGAGACTCAGACCCACTAGGGCCATGAACAGTGTCTGAGATAGAGAGATAAATACGTCCATCGAAGCTGGACTAGGGGAACATACCTGCACAGGCATTCTTGTCTGGGGATTGGAAAGAGTGCACATTTGCCTAATTGTATGTCTGGAGGCATTTGTGGGGATAGCAGGAAGGCACTTGGGACAAACCACTGAGGATGGAATCCTAAGGGCCCAGGACAAGCCTGACCCCACAGACCAGTTCCATCACTGCTGCTGCCCTCAGCCTCAGTTTTCTTGTTTCTCCCCCAAAGCCTCATCCTTGCCCTCCTGCTCAGAGAGGTAGAGTCTACGTTGGCATCTCTGACTTCCACAAGTCTCTTGCCTGAGGCTCTGCCTATCATAATATACATAGAAAGTGACAAGCATTTGTAGGGTACACTGTAGTAAACAGGGCACCAAAGCCAGAGGCCACCAACCCCACCAGCGCTCAGGACCCACCTTTCAGCAGCCCCCTTGCTATTCCTAAACGGACTAGGCTTGCTTCTGCCTCAGGACCCTGGCGTTTTCAGGGCCCTCAGCCAATGGGAATATCCTCACCCTAATATCCACATGGCTACTGTCCCACCAGTTCCTCCCACCTCGGCCCAATTCCAGCCTTCTCAGGGAGTCTGAGGGGGTGGGAAGACCCTGGTTTCTGAGTCAGTTCCACAAATGCTGTTGTAATGAAGGCTTCCTTGGTTAGGTGTGGGAACAAAGCGGGTGTCCACGTGTCCCTAGGTGGAGCAGGTACACCATGACTGGGAGCTTTGTGATGACTTGTGGTCCTGCTCAGACTTTGCCTGGGTTTCCTGCCTTCTGGGCACTAGGGGCTTTCTCTCTAGCAAAGGACCCACCCCTTCTGGACCCCAAGGGGACACAGTCCGCATTCTCACCCTGCCTTACAATTTCAGGAGCATGTGAGGCACATAATTAGCTCATTGACTCCTCCCACTGTTCTCTGAGGAATCTAAGGCTCAGAGACATGAAGAGACATAGGACCCAATCTTCTCAATAGTGTACCAGGCTCTGTGCCTCACACTAAATCATCTAGGATGGGCTAAGTAATACAATGTGGTGTTTGTTTGAACACACAAGTGTTGATTCTGAAATTATAAGGGAAGGCATATCGCTGTACCCAAGGAAGACACAGTGTGGATTTCGGGGCTTTGTAGTGATACAGGTAACAAAAGAAAAATAACCATCAAACCCAGCCAGCTTCCATCAAGTGGATTCCGACTCAGAGCAACCCCATGTAGAACTGTCTAGAACTATGCGCTATAGGATGTTCAATAGCTGATTTGTTTTAGAAGTAGACTGCCAGGTCTTTCTTCTTTTTTTTTTAATGTTTTATTGTGAATTGTGTGATAGTCTACATGGGAGAACATTAGCTTTACTCTCATTCTATCATCCATCATTTCATTGGCATAGTTACCATCCCGTCCATGCATCCTCACCCAACCAAAGGGTATACCCTGTAAACCTGCACCCCACCCCCCACCACAGTCCTCAGCCCCTTTCCATCTCCTGATCCCGAATCCCCAGCCACACCATCTCTTGACGTTGTCTTCTCTGCCTCCATCTCAGGCCTCACCGCTTCTCTGGGTAGGATCCCGCTCTCCGCTTTTCTCCATTGATGGTCCTAGGGTCCTCCGCTCCTAGACTGAAAAGTTAATCACACCCCTCCTTGCTACAAAATGTCCACCTTTAGATTTCCAACCCTCACAATCAGTCCTGATAACAATTATTCACTATTGCATCACAAGAGACCCATCTGTATTTCATTTCATCAGCCCTTCCTGGACAGGTTGGATACTATTCACTGGAGACTCTACCTTCCTCCATGCCTTTTGGATCTAGGTTCCCTCTTGAAAGCTTGTAAGCCAGTCACTTCTTACCTTTGTATCCCTCCCCCCATTTTGGGTAGCCAATGTCCAAGTTGCCCATCCCTGTCTACCTTTTGTGTGGAGGGGGTAGGAATAGTTCTTGCAGCAGGGATTTGTTTCCTCTTTTGAGCTACTGCATTTATAGGTGTTGTTGTTGTTAAGTGCCATGTAGTCGGGTCCAACTCACAGCCACCCTGTACAAGGTTTCCGAGGCTGTAAATCTTTACAGGAGCAGAAAGCCTCATCTTTCTCCCACGGAACAGCTGGTAGTTTCGAACTGCTTACCTTGCAGTTCACAGCCCGATTCGTAACCACTATGCCACCAGAGCTCCTTTATAGGTGTAGGTCATGTTTATCGAATTGTATCAGATGACGCTTTTTTACTTTTCTTTCTTCTTCAGGTTGAGCTCTGTTTATCCAGTCATTGAAGCCAGGTCAAATGAGTATCATCTGCAAGTGTGGGTGTTCTTGCGTCTGTCCGGCCTCTTTTTATCAGCTGGCCGCCCCGCTCTCCACTCTAGACCTCTGTGGCTGAGTCATTGACTCTGAGCCCATGAGTCACCAGGTGTTGCCTCGCTACTGGCCGACCAGGTCTCCACCCAGGTTCACAGTAGTTTGCTGAACGATGTAGGGCTTAGCTCACCACTTCATTGATGTTCTTCTGTCACTTCCCCTTCTGGGTGACGTGCGTGGTTGTCAATCAAAACGTGTATTTCCCTTGCATCTGAGTCTTGGAAGAGAATTTGCACTGAGAGGATCCGACCACTTGCCTTGATGTCTCCTGGGCAAGCAACCTGCATGTTCTTGTGGTAACAGTAAGACTGCCCTTATTGTTTTGTATTTTTCCTGTAGGTCCTTCTTTCAAGAAGTATCTCTGGTTTTCTAGCTGCTCCCGGCTGGTCTATTTGTCCTTTCAAGTGGAAAATTTCCCGTCTCTGAAGGTCTGGATGTGGTTCGGGCCAGGTCTTTCTTTTGAGGCACCTGGGGGGAATCAAACGGCTGACCTTTCGATTAGCAGCTGAGCAGTTTATGCTTTGTATCAACCAGGGACTCTATCATTACACCAGCCATCATTTATTGAACTCCTACTCTGTGCTGGCGAGTCCCTGGGTGGCACAGTTGGTTAAGTGCTCAATTATTAGCTGAAAAGTTGGCAGTTTGAATCCACCCAGAGTCTTGAAATACCCCCTGGAGCAGTTCCACTCTGAAATCCATGGGTTCACCATAAGTCAGAGTCAACTTGGCAGCAACTAACAACAGCTAGGTGCCAAACATTGGACCCTGGGCTGGCTAATGCCCACACATCAAGGAACAGGCTTAGTTATCCCACAACTGTTGTTAAGTGCCATGGAGTCGGTTCTGACTCATAGCAACCCTGTACAGGGTTTCTGAGGCTGTAAATCTTTACGGGAGCAGAAAGCCTCATCTTTCTCCTGCGGAACAACTGGTAGTTTCGAACTGCTGACCCAGAGGTTAGCAGCCCGATTCGTACATAAGGAAACTGAGCAGCAGCGCAGTGGCAGGAGTCAAACTTGGTCTATGTGATTTAAAGGTCTGGGATCTTAGAACTGCCAGAAGAGAAAAGGAACAGAGGAGAATAAAGAGAGCACTACCTTGAAGAAACTGCTCATTTGGAGTCTGAGGAAGCTGGAGGAAAGACCACGGAAAGTGCTGATTCAGAAGAGTGTTAGCCAAGAAAAGCAAGCTGGCACCTTTGGGGGACCACACTGGTAAGCCAAAGAGCTTGGCAAGGAGATGCTGGGAAGGGAAGAAGGAAGCTATCAGCCTGGGGTTCAGGCAACTGCAGAAAGCACATTTGCACCCTTGGAAGCTTTAGTCATTCAGGGCAGAACCAGGATGCAGAGAGGGCTCCAAGGGATGTTGGGATGATGCTGAGCTGTGGACCCCACTCACTTACTTGTACCTGCTTAACTAGGCCTGGCCTCAGGTCAAAGTTCCCTTCCTCCAAGATGCCTGATGCTACTGGCCTCCAAGTCATCCCAGCCCCTCCTGACTTGCACAGTCCTCCAACCTAGTCCAGAGATAGGACATATGAACAGTCAAATGTAAGGGAACCCTGGATATTGCCTTGCAGGTGTAAGGTAGAAGGGTGCTGAGGACTGGTTTGCCCAAGAGTGGCATCTGTGTGTGCTTATACATGCATGTGCACATGTGCGTGCAGGCATAAGCTTGCATTGTGAGTGCTGTGTTTGTGCATGAGCTTGTATGTGCAAATGGTGTGTGTGCAAGTGATGCACGTACATGTGCATGTATGCACATGTGAGTGTTTGCATGAATGACCATTGATGCACACTTGTGCAGGTGTGTGCTTGCATATGCACATGGTCTGTGATGTGCACATGTTGTATGTGAATGCACATACTGTGTATGTACTGTGTACACACATGTGTGTGCAGTAGAGCTCTGCAGCAAGAGAGGATGCAGTGTGTGGAGGATCCTCGGTGCTCCCATCACCCCCACTGAAGCTGGCTGGGTGAGGAGGATGTGCAGGAATAGGAGGCTGATGGTGCAGGAGGGGGAGCCTTCTTCTCCCAAAGGTGCTACCAGCAGCAGGGGAGGAAGGGAGAGAGGAAGTAGTACCTTATTTAAATGCAAATGACTGAAATACAACTTTCTTTATTAAAATGCAAATTGTACTTCAGTCTCTGACACCTCCCAAGTGCCAAAGCCACAGAACACAGTTAGAAATCAAAGCTGTAGGATTCGCACAGACCCAGAGTGGTGGAAGGTCCTATTGGCCAGGTGGACAAGGAAATGGGGCCGGCTGGGATGGAGGTGGGTCCCAGGTGGACTTTGAATGATGAACCAGGTGCCCATGCTGCCTCCAGGGATCCTGGGAGAGGGAAGCAGGTGATGATGCAGGAAGTCAGAGCCAGAGACTTGGACTTCACCCCCAAAGGGGACCAGGCTGGAGCTCGCCAAGGTCATCTCCTGCCAGCTTTCTGCCACTGTCTTTGTTCCTAATGAGACTGGGCTTTCAGGTCAGCTTGAAGCCTTCAGTTGGGAGATAATAAAAACTGTTGTCTGGTTGGCTGAATTGTTAAAACTGGTTGCCTCTTGGGAGGGCAGGACCTGAATGCTGCTGACCAGCCTGAGCTCAGCTCTCTAAGCAGGCCTATCTTCCTCAGCCCCTCCTCTTTCCGGAGACCTCAGAAGCAGGCTGCTGGGTAAAGCTGTGCAGACCATGACCTGCTCCCCAAGGCAGGTCATCTGAGAAGAACGGGTGCCTTTTCTTCACACAAAGACACATTTGGCTTAAGCCAAATATCATTAGGTCCGAGTTCAATACAAGGGATGCCTTTTTCTAATTCATTCACCTACAGAGGGCGCCTTTCCCTCATTTGCACATACAGGCCCT
>NW_006408556.1:2244524-2274921 GCF_000296735.1 Chrysochloris asiatica
TCACCCCACCCCCACCCCCAACTCCTCTTTCTTTTGCTCCACACTTCAATCCCGACCTCTCCCTCCCTGCAATTTGGTACTCCAGGTCTCGAAACCTTGTTTCTTCCACCTCTTCCTTTCTTCCTGTCTTCCAGCTGTTACTTCATCCCCATTGCATCCCCTCCCTTCTGGCTCCCTCTTTCCTGACCCCAGTCTACAGGCTGGCACTGTGGCCTTGGCCACTAGGATCTAAGGCAGGCCCAGGCAACTCGGGAAGGGTGGGCCAGGCATGTGCAGCTAGCCCGGGGCATGGGGGAGGGTCCCCAGTTCCTTCCATCTGCCAAGCTCCTAATATAGGCAGCAGCAGCCATGGAGCTGGAGCGGGGGATGCAGGGGAAACAGAAGGCAACTTGGAGCTAGAGGGTGACAGGGCTGTGCTTCCTCCTTATAAATAGTCCCGTCTGTCACTCCAGGGCGGGCGGTTTCCTGGGGCACTTCTGATGTCATGCCTTCCCAGGAGAGTGTTGCCAATACCTTGTGGGGACCTGGAATGTGGGCTGGAGAGGCTGGAGTGTTAGAAGGCATCTCAGGGGCAATGCCTGGGGCAATTCTAGCCTCTCCCAACCTTCCTTGCCTGTCACAGATGACATAGGCCAGAGCTTGAGCCCCTATTGAGGTACCTTCAAAAGGACCCTTCGTTGACATCTGAAATTACCCAGCTGGTCCCACGGAGCCCAGGCACTGTACTCACTCTGAGAGGTGGCCCTGAAGGACCAGGAGATGGTAACCTCATTTACTCCCCAGCTCTCTCTGAAACAGACTGTGTGTGAGCAATGTAGCAGAAGTTGATGAGGAGACCCAGATGGTCTGGGTGATGACCCAGATGACCAAGGCTCAGATTGGCCTGGTCCTTCTCAGTAGGACCCGCTAGTCTCCGTCCTGGCTCCACCTTCCTCTTACATACACACCCCTCCCTTCATCTCCTCATCCTACCACCACCTTCACCTCACCCCAGCACTCACCAACCCCACCCCAAAGTTCCAAGCTTCTGCCTGATGTTTCTGAGTGTCTTTGTGGATTTGTTCAGACCCTGCTACTCTGAGCTGCCCCCAGGACCAGGACTGTGCTTCTCCCATCAGATTAGAAGCTCTCTGAGAACTGGCTAGTTTGCCATCGGACTGACTGGAAGGGCCCTCAGGGCAGAGGATCCTACCTCCTCATCAAAGTGGAGTTCCTGCTGTGGAGCAACTGGTGGGTTTGAACCTCCAACCATGTGGTTAGCAGCCCAATGCTTATCCCACTGCACCATCAGTCCTAAAACAAGACTCCAGAGTACTAGGGGAAGATGACCATCTCTCTTCGGCTGATCAGAAGTCTGCGGACCTGAGCCCAAGCCAGCTGTCACGGGGTGGTGAGGCTACATCTGGGAGGCAGAAGACTGGAATTCTGTGACTTTGTAATCCTGAGGAACCATAATTTCCCCACCTGTAAAATGGGGACAACTGGGCCCACCCTGTCTCCCTCACTGGCCATGATGAAACCAGATGTTCAAGGGAAGGAGGAGTTCTCAAGTGCTTAGAATTGCACCCCATTGAGCCAAAGCTAAATTGATATTTGTTATTTGCATAATACAACTATTATTTTCCACGTCTGTCTATTGAGATTCCCCTGTCTTTTACTGCCAGGAAGCCAGTACTTCCATGGGCTGTCCGCCTTCCTTCTCAGACTCAGAACCGCGGAGAGGAATGCCAGGGCACTCCCTGCTAATGACTCAGCCTCCATAACGAGTCCCAACATCTGGCTGACAAAGGGCACGGCTTGCTCCTGAAGCAGAGCCTTCTGCACAAATATGCTCTTAATATTCAATTAGTATTTATTCACCACGAACAACAATTACACCATTGACTCTCAATGAAGTGCCTGGTTAATTAATTAACACAATATTTAACATGCTGGCAGTATTTCTCTGCAAGCTCCGGAGTTGAAATAGCACAGTGACGCCAGGGCAAGTCAGGGGATGGCGGGGGCACCCTGGGTTTCCCAGCTCCACATGTAAGTCTAGGGCTGAGCATGTACCAGGCAAGCCATCGCCTGGGGTTAAATGACCCACAGGGATTTTTAACAAGTCACTTAACCCCTCCTCAGTAGAGGTTGAGCTAGAAGACCCTCAAGGTTCCCTCTGATCCTAAATGCATGCATTCTGTAAGTGGATTCTATATTTGTATTGACCTCTTTCCCAGTTGCCATACCTGAGGACTCCCTCAGCTTTGCCTGCCCCATCCTCATGAGCTACTGAGTCAGCTGACCACACAACCTACCCCTCTGTTCCCTCTGTTGGCCTCCCTACCTCCTTCTCCAACTATTCTGGCACTTTTCCCAACCTGGTTTCCTCCTGCCTCTCCTTCCTGTGGGTATTGCCAGAGCAAAGGGTTGACTCCTATCCACCCCACCAGTCCTTCCTCACCCTCACCCCACCCTCTAAGGCCTAACTGCCCCTTCTAGGGTCACCAGGACCGACTGAGAGGTGCTATATAGCCACATTGCCTGAGTTCACCCTGGCAACTCCATTTACTATGGATATGACCCCACTCCTAGTGTGGAGCTAATCACCTACTCGTATCAGTAAGGGTGGGCAAAATTGTCAGGATCTCATCAGAAGTGAGGGAAAGAGCACGGAGGAAGCACAGCTGCTTTCCTAAAGACCCTGGCTGGACGTGGCACATGACACTTCTTCTGTCTAACTTCTATCGGTCAGAATGAGTCAGGGCCACACCTAGCTGCAAGGGAGTCTGGGAGATGTGGTCAAGTCATGTGACCAGGAATAAGGGAGCGTAGATATTGATGGACAGAAACATCACCTGCCACATGCACTCAGAGGTTTGTAGGAGGATCAAATGAGTTAATAATTATAAAGCCCTTAATATCTGGTCCGTGGTCAATATCCTAAAAGTGATTTATATTATTGCTATGTGTTAGAAGGATAATAGACCAGAGATACATGAAGCCCACATCTTAAGTGCCTACAAGGTGCTATAGACCGATGAGAAAGTGAGGGGCAAGGAATGGTGGCGGTTGCCCAGATAGGGAGGGAACTACAGGACCTAACTTCTCAGGGGCTATACTATGCAGTGAGTATGATCACACTAGGAGGACAGAAGGGCACCTGTTAAGACTGGGGGAAGTCAGGCTTTCTTCCAGGTATGATGGGAAACTTCTGGAGTGTTTGCTCAGTGAAATGACAGTCTGGCTTACGTTTAGAATGCTCTTCAGGTGCAAGAGAAAGGATACATCAGAATGGAGCTGTAGACTGGCCTATATCCTTTTCCACTTATGTCTGGCATGCCAACTTGTACTACATTGCCTGGCAGGCTAAGCACTACATTTCCCACACTCTCTTGCAGTTACATTTTGGGATCGAAATTAGCTTCTTTCAATAGTAGTAGTTTTCCATGATTTGGAAAGCACAGTGAGGCAGAGACCATCTTCCTCAGGTTTTGTCTGCTGTCCATTGGCAAATACAGAAGACACTGAGTTGTTCTGCAGTAGTATTCCAGAGTCCAGCCTCCAGCTTCTTGGAGGTTGAGGGGCATTGCAATAGAGACAGAGGCATCCTCATCCCAGCTTCCAGACCCAGCTACAGGATGCCAGATACATTCACAAAATTAATGACCCGAATGGTGACCTTGGGGTTTCACATCTTCTTGCTCTGAACAGAGGCAAACTGACCTGGTGGGTGAGTTCTGCAGTTCTGTTAAATTAGAAGCTCCCTTCTTGTTTTTGGACACTTCAGTGTGAGTGTGTGATGTGGCAGCCACCTTGTGACCATGAAGGGAAACATGGCTGACATGTCTATTGTAGGCATCATTCTTGCATGTGCAGCCAAACCCTTTCAGAGATCTTGTAGGTACCTTAAGGAGCTCTGGTAGTGTAATGGTTATGGTCAGTCTGTTAACCTCATGGTCAGCAGTTAGAAACTACCAGCCGTTCCACAGGAGAAAAATTAGGCTTTCTGCTCCCGTAAAGATTTACAGCCGCTGGAAACCCTATATACGGGGTTGCTATGAGTCAGAACCAATTCCATGGCACATAACCACCATCATTGGGACCTTAATTGTTTAAAACAGAGAGAACTTCAGTACTAGTCAAGGCAAGAGATGGATAAAGACCTGGCCCAAGTGAAGGCAGTGGGCTAGAGGGCTGGGAGTAGATAAAAGGACAATTCTAAGAAGGACTCCACTAGGCTCAGTGATCTATTGGAACTAGGTGGTGGGGGGTATAAAAATAACCCTGAATCTCCTGGCTTGGTTGACTGGTAGAAGGTGAAGCAAGTGACTGATGGAACGAGGAAAGAAAGAGAGAGAGAGAGAGAAAGGAAGGAAGGAAAGAATGAAGGAAGGAAGGAAGGAAGGAGGGAGGGAGGGAGGGAGGAGGGAGGGAAGGAAGGAAGGAAGGAAGAAGGGAAGGAGGGAGGGAGGGAGGGAAGGAAGGAAGGAAAACAGGAAGACGGAAGAAGTTGATGAGTTCCCAGCTGGTCTGGCTGTCTGAGGAACTTCGGAAACATCCAGGTGGAGGTGTCCTGCATGCAGTTGCAGACTGAGCCTGGAGCCCAGGAGACTGTTGGCCCTGTTGGATCTGGGAGGTGCTGGCTTGGAAGTGGGGTTCCAGTCATAGGAGGAGGGTGGGTAGAAGTCTATAGACTGAGAAGGGTGTCCAAGGCTGAACTCTGGGGAATCCCAATAATTAAGGGGTGAACATAGGAAAAACAGCCAGAGGAGATATCTGAGAAAGGAATGGTGGAAGGGTGTCACCTCTTAGGGATGAAAAAATACCAAGAAGAGTACCACCAACAGGATCAGATAGGCTCACTGGTAGTGTTAAATGTCCCTGGGAAGTTACATGCACTGGGACAAACCTTCCTATGACTCCAGGAGACTGCTCACAGCCCTGCAACACTCTTCTCCTTCCATAAGACACAACTGAAATGGAGTGTTACTGTTTGCCTTGGTTTCCTAAAGGGTGGCCTTGTAAATTTAGCTCCTAAGTGGCCTTCTGGAGATGACTGTTGTATAGGAGTGGAGTGGAAGTCTGACTGTGAAGGGTTGAGCAGTCAGTGGAGTTGAGTATGTGTAGAGGCAGTGAGTAGACTACTCGTACAAGATGTCTGGAAGGGATACACGGATATCCCATGGAGCGGTCTCTTGCTTCCACAGTGTTTGGACAGAACAGATCGCGAGACTCCCCATCTCCAGTCTCAGACCACCTCTAACTTCCTCTTTAGACTCAATCTCTTCACCAGGCCATTCCCTTGTACGAGGACCAGCTAAACACCACTTGTGTGTGTGTGATTAGCTCCAAATCTTCAACCAACCATGAGCTCATAGATCTGTCAGAATTATTCTGCTGAAGCGGAGGCCAGGGTCAACCATCTTGTCAATCTGCATCACAGGCCTCTTACATCTACCTCTCTCTGGGCTTCTATTTAGATCATAACGATGTGGACTTGGAAGGCGTGAGACACGTCTTCCTCGAGTTGGCAGAAGAGAAGTGCGAGACTGCCCAGCATCTCTTGAAACTGCAAAACCAGGCTGATGGCCGCGCTCTCTTCCAGGACGTGGAAAGCCACCCCAAGATGAGTGGGAAAGAACCCTGGATACCATGGAACCTCTCTAGCCCTGTATCTGCATGCTGTAGATGCTACCCACACAGACCCCCACCTCTGTGATGTTCTGGAGAACCACTTCCTCCAGGAGGAGATGAAAATTATCAAAACAGGTGATCACCTGACCAACCTCCGCAGGGTGACCGCTGGCAGGTGGGGCTGGGCGAATATCTCTTCCAGAGGCTCACCCTCAATCACGTCTAGGAGCCTGCAGAGGCAGACAACCCGTGAGGGGTCCTCAAGCTCCCCCTTCTGCCTGGACCTCCCCCTCCTGCCACAAAGGCAGCGTGGCCACCACCCTGGATGATGCTGCCTCTCTTCCCAGCTATGGACCAAATGAAAACAATAAAGCTTCCTTTTACAGAAAAAAAAAATGTCTGGAAGGGAGATGGGAGCATAAGGAAAGAACAAGAATAAGAAAAGGCTGAAGAAAGGACTGTTGTGGGGTATGGAGAAGTGGAGGAGCTTAGAGAGGTGGCATCTGCCCATCCCCTTCCCCATTTCTACTGCCATCAACCTTTGCTCAGGTCCTGTTTCCCTGAACTATCACTCCCTGTCTCCCTCTTCCAAGGCTTCCACCAGGCAAGTTAGAGTGAGCTCGGCACACCTGCCACACCATATACCTCCCTTAGTCTGAATCCTTCAATGGCTCCCTATTGCCCAAACAAAACTCCAGACTCCCCCTGCTGCCAGGCAAAGCCCTTCCCAATCCCCCCTTTCATTTACCTTCCCAACCATTTGCCCTGCTCTTTCCTGATGGAAACCTGCCACTGCAGCCAAACTGCTGTAACATAATGTCTCCCAAATATGCCATTGTCACTCAACCCTGTGAAGATAGCATTTTTGTCTCTGTCTAACACATGTTTGAGTTCTCCAGAGGCTTTCCAAATGTTGGCAGGCAGAAGGGATTGGCTTTTGAGAAATGGGGCTGTGACAGACACTGTTGGTTTTCCCACCCAGCAGACATGTCCCTTTCTTCCAGAGTGGGAATTCAGGCCCCTCCCCAGGCAACACAAGATGTCAAAGCCAATCATGGCAAGCCCATTGTTCCTTTTCCAGTGATTGGCTTAACGGTGACCATGTGACCAAATTTTAGGCAATAAGTCATAAAGGGAAACCTCATGAGAGGATTCTGGGAAAGATTTGACTCCATAATAAAAAGAGAGACATGTGCTAGGAGCAAGTCCCTGCCTTCCTGTGGAAGGATACTGTGGTGTGAGGATGTGATGCAAAAGCTATCTTGTGACCATGAGGGGAAGCGTGGCTGACATGTCAAGAGTAGCAGAGTAGAGACATGAACAGAAATGAGGTTCTAGATAATGTGCTGAACCATTGGACCTAACAATGTACAATCTCCTGACATTTATTAAGTCAGCTTGTGACCTAAGTAAGCTACTTCAGCTTCCTCACCTGTAAACTAAATAACTGTATCTATCTCATCGGGTTATGAGGATAAAAATGAGTTACTATTTGTTAAGCCCTTAAAAATACGCTTAGCCTTATCTGATTATTCAGTTATGCTGGTTAGTAATTCCATACATGAGCCCTGGATACCCACAGATAAATGTAAAAAACTTCCCTAAAAGCCGAGACTGTAAATTCCAAAAAGACAAAGTTTTTCCCAAAAAAAAAGCTAAAGAGGATAGAGAGAAACTCTATTAACTGATGGTATGTGGAGGGGATTATAATCAATGTAATGAAACAAGGTATATGAATGTTTGAATGTGAAACCGATGATGTGCCCTGAAAACGTTCACTCAATGAATCCACAATAAAAACCTTATTAAAAAAAAAAACAAAAAAACGCTTAGCCCGTGTTGGGCAATAATGCTGTTAAATCAATATAAACTCTTCTTATTTGGGTTAGCCATTTAGAGTTAGCTTTTCTGTTGCTTGCAGCCAGAAGCACCCTGGTTGATAGGTGGAGTTATGGACTGAAATATGTTCCTTACAAAATACGTACTGTAACTCCTAAGTACTACACCTGTGGTCACAATTCCATTCTGGAATGGATGGTCTTTGTTATGTTAATGGGGGAATTAGTGTAGCACGTCTTGAGTCCATCTCTTTTGAGATATAGAAGAGATTAAACTAGCCAGTTCCCAGAAGAAATGGGAGAGGACAGAATCCATGCCACACGAGGATCACCAAGGAATAAACTTCCCCCAAAGCCAACAGCAATGAAGGTTGCCCTTAGAGCCAGTTCCCTAAATTCGAACTTCTAATCTTCTACACTGTGACAAAATTAATTTCTGCTTCTTAAAGCCACCCATTTGTGGTATTTCTATTATTGTTGTTGTTAAGTGCTGTCAAGCTGGTTTGACTCATAGCAACCCAGTATAGGATTTTCAAGGAGCGGCTGGTGAGTTTGAACTGCTGACCTTGTGGTTTAACCAACCTTGTGGTCAAGTGCTTATCCTACAATGGCACGTTAGGAATCTCTTTCTGTTATAACAGCACTAAATAACTCAAACAGAATTTGGATAGTGGGGTGCTGCTCTAATTAGTATTAGAATGCGGAAGTCATTTTGGAATTGGTTAATGGGTGAAGCTGGAAGAGTTTTAAGGTTTGTTGTGTTAAGTGCTGTTGAGTCAGTTTTGATTCATAGTGACCCTGTATAGGGTTTCCAAGGAGCAGATGGTGGGTTTGAACTGCTGACCTTGTGGTTCAAACTGACCTTGCGGTCCAGTGCATTATCCTGTAGCGCCATACTTTTTCATGCGTTTACTAGAAAAAGCCCGTTGTTGTTATTGTTGTTAATGTTGTTAGGTGCCATCAAGTCAATTCCCACTCATAGTGACCCTATAAACAACAGAACAAAACAATTCCCGGGCCTGAGCCATCCTCACAATTGTTACATTTGAGAACATTGCTGCTGCCACTGTCAAGTCATCTCCTTGGGAGTCTCCCTCTGTTTCACTGACCCACTATTTTACCAAGCATGATGTCCTTCTCCAGGAACTTGTCCCTCCTGACAACATATTCAAAGTATGAGAGACAAAGTCTCACCATCCTGGCTTCTAAGGAGCATTCTGGCTTTATTTCTTCCAACACAGATTTGTTTCTTCTGGCAGTCCATGGTACTTCCAGTATTCTTCTCCAAAAGCATAATTCAAATTCATCAATTCTTCTACGGTCTTCCTTATTTATTGTCCAACTTTCACATGTATATGAGGCAATTGGAAATACCACAACTCGGGTCAAGCGTATTTTAATCCTCAAACTGACATCTTTGCTCTTTAACACTCTAGAGAGGTCTTTTTGCAGCAGATGTGTCCAATGAAATACATCCTTTCATTTCTTGACTGTTGCTTCCATGAGTGTTGATGGTGAATCCAAGCAAAATGGAGCCTTTTACAACTTCAATCTTTTCTCCATTTATTGAGATGTTATTTATTGGCCCATTTGTGAAATTTTTCATTTTCTTTACACTGAGATGCCATTCTTACTGAAAGCTATAGTCTTTGATATTCATCAGTAAGTATTTTAAAGCTCTCTTCACTTCCAGCAAGCAAGGTTGTATCATCTGCAGGTAGTTAATGAGTCTTCCTCCTCCAATTTTGTTACCACATTCTTCTTCATTCAATCCAGTTTCTTGGATTATTTGTTTAACACACAGATTTAATTAGTTTGGTGAAAGAATACAACCCTGGCACACATTTTTCCTGATTTTAAACCATTCAGTACCCCCTTGTTCTGTTTGAACGATTGCTCTTGGTCTATGTGCAGGTTCCTCACGAACAGAATTCTGTGTTCTGGAATATTTTTTCTTTGCAAATTATCCATAGCTTGTCATGATCCACATAGTGAAAAGGCTTTGCAGAGTCAATGAAGTACAAGAGAACATCTTTCCGGTACTCTCTACTTTTAGCCAAGATCCATCTGACATCAGCAATGAAAACCCTGGTTCCATGTCCTCTTCTAAATCTGGCTTGAATTTCTGGCAATACACCTTTCTTAATTTTAAACCATTCAGTGTCCCCATGTTCTGTTCAAACAACTGCCTATTGGTCCATATACAGAATCCTCATGAGTATAATTAAGTGTTCAAGAATACTCATATTTTGCAATGTTGTCCATAGCTTGTCATGATCCACACAATCAAAAGCCTTTGCGTAGTCAATAAAGCACAGAATTAGATCTTCACAAACTTGATTTCAGAGTGTGAGGCTGCCTTTTATGAGTGCCAGGGGAATGGACTGTTGTCCAAAGCTGTAAAGGCAGATTACCATGCCCAAGGGACAGAAGAACTGGGTCTGCTGGAGCTGGGTAGAGGGTCCACTCAGATGACTAGGAAAATGTGGCTGCCCAAACCTGAGAGAGCAGAGTTGCCATTTGCAGTCCAAGGAAAGCTTTTATATGACCTTAACAGCCACCAGTCATTGGGTTGTTGTTGTTGTTGTTGTGCGGTTCCGACTCATAGCGACCCTACACAGGGTTTCCGAGGCTGTAAATCTTTACGGGAGCAGACCGCCTCATCTTTCTCCTGAGGAACTAATGGTAATTTCGAACTACTGACCTTGCGGCTTGCAGCCCGATTCGTAACCACTACGCTACCAGAGCTCCTTGGGTAGGACCATATAAACAAGGGAGTCCTGGTGTGGTGCTGTGGATTAATGCGCTAGACTGCAAGTTCTGTTTGAATGCAAGGTCGGTGGTTCAAGGTTATCAGACGCTCCTTGGAAACTCTATACAAGGTCACTGGGAGTTGGAAATGACTTGACAACACTTAATAACAACAACAACATATAAACAAGGTAATTGTGGCTTACCAAGGTGATTGCTAGCTAATAATACAAATAAGGTGCTTGTGCCCTTGGTAGGGATTGTTGTTGTTGTTAAGCGCCATCAAGTCAGTTCTGACTCACAGCGACCCTGTATAGGGTTTCCGAGGAGTGCCTGGTGGGTTGAATCACAGACCTTGCGGTTCACAGTCCAGTGCTTATCCTATAGCGCCACACCAGTGTTGTTGTTGTTGTTACTGTTAACTGTTGAGTTAATTCTGTTGTGCTGTTGAGTTAATTCAGACTCATAGGGTTTCCAAGGAGTGCCTGGTGGATTTGAACCACTGACCTTGCGGTTCAAGATGACCTTATGGTCAAATGCTTGTCCTACAGCGCCACACCAAGACTCCTACAAATAAGGTGTATGGAACCCTAACTAGTGGACTGGTCAGTTTTGACATCCTCCTAGGCTTAGAATGAACCATCCCAGAGGCAGAAAGAAGGGGATCTGATTACTAGAAAGAAGGGGATCTGATTACAAGAGGAAGAGACAGGAGAAGAATGTTTACCTCAAAACCATTTAAAAGCCATTTCCCTAACTATATCCATTCTCTTCACCATTTCTGCTATGACCTTGGTTAGTAATTCGTTACACCACAGTGGAGTGTGCTTTTGCTTTGCTTTGCTCTGGCCCTGAAGCATTTGTATCATTAATATTCTCCTAGGGACCCGTCCTAAAGGGCACAGTTCTACTGTGACACACATGGTATCACCATGATTCAGAGTCAACTCGACAGCACTGGTACTGGTTGTATGTGCTATGGTAAGCATTGTGCTGCTCCATCCAGCTTCTCCCTTGGGACAGAAGTGTTCCTTCCTCTGGCTGCTGAGGGTGATGACAGCTGAGAGCTCTCTGGGCATTGGCTTCAGTCGAAGGGAATCAACCACGAACTGAGACATGGGATGTTTGAGTAATTTGCCCAGGATCTATCGCTAGCAAAGTGGCTGCCTCACTGTGGCATCCCATCTCCTCCATTTTGGAGCATTCTACCTTAGGGCCCATCTGCTCTCTCCTGGTGGAGACATAGCAGGCCACAGTGGGGGTTAATATCATCCCATCCACCTGAAGGACACCTAAGGTTCGTTCTAAAGATACCTCAGAGGGCCCAGTAGGATTGAGCCCCAGTTGCCCACTGTGGTAATCAGTTCAATAATAAGCCAAAAAAAACCCAAAATGAACCTGTTGTTGTCAAGTCGATTCCAACACATAGCGATCTTATAGAACAGAGTAGACTAGCCCCCATAGGATTTCCAAGGAGTCCTGAAGGTACTATAGGATAAGTACTGGACTATTAACCGCATGGTTGGCAGTTCAGACCCATCACCCACTCCACAGAAAAGAGGTTTTTTGCTTCCGTAAAGATTTGTTGTTGTTAAGTGCCATCGAGTCGGTTTCGATTCTTAGTGACCCTGTACAGGGTTTCTGAGGAGCGACTGGTGGATTTGAACTGCTGATCTTGTGGTTAGCAGTCCAGTGCTTATCCTACAGCACCACATCAGGACTGGAAACCCTATACAGAGTCACAATGAGCAGGAATCAACTCCATGGCAGTGAGTTTCCTTTTTAGGTTTAATATTCAGGAAAGGATCCCTGGTGGCACTGTGTGATAAGCATTGGGCTACTAACAACAAGGTTGGTAGTTCAAAACCCACCAATCATTCAGATGAGCTGTTTACCCTAAAATGATTAATAGTCTCAGAAACCCTAAGAAGCAATTCTACTCTCTCATGTAGGGTTACTATGAGCAGGAATTGACCAATGGCAGTGGGGGTTTGGATAATCTTTAGGGAAGAAGTCTGTCACATCTTTCTCCTATGGAATGGTAGGTCTCAACTACTGACTTAGCAGTCGTTGAACACTTAATCATTGCATCATCAGTGTTCCCCTTAACTGGCTTTTCTCATCCTTTTCCTCAGTCCTTGTGTTTCCTGGGACCACCTCCTAAATAAACTGCCTGCACCAAGTTGTGCTGTAAGGCTGTTTCCAGGAAACTTAAACCAAGATAGTCCTTCTTGTCAAGTTAGGTCGAGGAGTCCCTCCTTCCAGTCCTGGTCACACTGGCCCTTCATCCCCTGCAGTGTGACGTCTTCTGCCATCTGAAGAATCTTCCATCGTCCAACCACCACTCTCTCCTTCACATTCACATATTCCCTCTCTTCTGAAACATCCCTATTTGAATGAGTTCTTCCCACTGAAAGGAGAAGCAACATCCTTCAACTTTATTTCCCTTCTAGCTTCTGGAACTCATCTTCTTCTACCTGTCAAGTGAATTTTGTACCACTGACTACTCCCCACACCTTGAAACACCCTCTGCTGGTCTCCCTCCTCCCTCTCAGGATGCCTCTCAACCTCCTCTATCAGACCCGACTCTTTGACAGCAAGGCTACTCAGGCAGGGCCTGGGTCCCCCTAGCCTCTCACAGTGTACTCTTCTCCAGAAGTCTGCCCTTGCTGGTAGCTTCTGGGCATCTTTATGTGTACGTCCAAGCAGACTTCTCTTTCAAACAAAATACCTGGGTTTCCAGCCACCTGCCTTTCATCTTCTCTTGTATATCTCAGCTCCCTGGGTGGCACAGTTAATTCAATTGGCTATTAACCCAAAAGTTGAAGGTTCACATCCACCCAGCAGCACCTTGGAAGAAAGGCCTAGTGAGCTACATCGAAAGGTCAGTCATTGAAAATCCTGAAACACATGAGGTCATCATGAGTCCGAATCAATTCGATAGTTTGATGTTATGGTTTGGATGTCTCAAAGTTACCCTAAAATCACTACATCCCAAATCTTCCACTCTAGCCTCAGCCCTTTCTGCTCTAGACTCTCCATCTCACAGGGCACCACTGCCCATTCAGGAAGGAATGGGTCACATTCCACTGGGATCAGCCTCTCTCCTTCATCCCCATGCCCAATATATCACCAAGACGTCTAGATTTTACCTTCTAGATCTTTTTTGGATCTCTCTACTGAACCCTAAGGAGCTCTGGTAGCGTAGTGGTTACGAATCGGGCTGCGAACCTTAAGGTCAGCAGTTCAAAACTACCAGCTGCTCCGCGGGAGAAAGATGAGGCTTTCTACTCCCGTAAAGATTTACACCCTCGGAAACCCTGTACAGGGTCGCTATGGGTCGGAACCGACTTGACGGCACTTAACAACAACAACAACTGAACCCTATCTCATTACCACCAGGCCTAGTCCAAGACACGTTCATTCAAAATAGCATCCTAACCAGGATTACTAAGGTTACCAGAAAAAAAAAAAAAAAAAATTGCAACATGTCCAATTAAATTTTAATTTCAGATGAACAATGGATATGTTTAAGTGTGTTCCCAGTGTTGCATGGGACATGTGTTGTCGCGTAACTTCTAACTCATAGAAACTCTGTATAGGGTTTCCAAGAGCAACTGGTGGGTTTGAACTGCCAACTTTGTAGCTAGCAGTCTAATGCTTATCCTACCGCACCACACCAGTACTCCTACTATAAGTACTCCTAGTATAAGTATGGGACATACTTATACTAAAAAAAAAATTATTCATTGTTTACCTGAAATTCAAATTGAACTAGACAACCTATATGTTTTTATTTAGTAACCCAAATCCTAACTGATCCCCACATAAAGCTTGATGATCTTGTTCAAACTAAATTTGCAAATTAGGCTATGAATAATTGACTATGCATATTATAATCCCTAGATAAACTACTAAAAACAGACACAAGTAAATATATCTTAAATAAATAAATAAATAAAAGCCTTAATAGCTCTCTCTAGTGCTGCTAAGAGAAATATCACAAAAGATGACTGTAACAAAGAGATTTATTTTCTCAGTTTGGGAGGCTAGAAGTCTGAATTCAGGACAACTGGCCACAGGAGAAGTTTCTACCTGTGTGTCCATTCTGAAGAAAGGCCTTATTTTTTTTTTTAAGTTTCTATTCCTAGGTTCCTTGGTGATGATGTAGCTTTTGTCTTCCCTTCCATTTGTGCCTGCTTGTTTAATCTTCTCTTTTATATCTCCAAAGCGATTGCTGTAAGACACACCCTACCCTAATACTGCCTCACTAACATAACAGAGCAAACTCACTCACACAAGGGATTAAAAATCACAGGTATCGAGTTGTTATGAGTTGGAATGGATTTAATCGCATCGGATATGGGGATTAGGATTTACAACATATATTTTGGGGAGGACACAATTCAATCTATAACAAAACTCACTAGATATAACAGGATATTAAAAAATAGTCAGTCCAGAAAGAAACAGGGAAACTAATAACAGAGAGAACAAACAAAAAACAGAAATAAAACAATAAACCAGAAGTCCTAAATTCAAGCATATTAATAACTACCCGAGAAGAAACAGATAAACTGAAGAGTCTTACATCTATTAAAGAAATTGAATTTGTAATTTTAAGCCTTTCAAAAAAAAGAAATCTTCCAGTTCATATAGCTTCACTGGCAAATTTGATCAAACATTTAAAGCAGAAATAACACTATTTTCTTCCATTATACAAAAAAAGAGGAAACACTTCTTGGTTCTCTAGCGTTGCTATAACAGAACACCACAAGGGGATGGCATTAACAAGCAGAAATTTCTTCTCTCCAGTCTGGGAGACTAGACATCTGAATCCAGAACACGGGCTATGGAAAAATGCTCTTGTCTCCTTCAGCATCTGTAGGCCTGGCATTCCTTGGCGTTCTCTATGGATCTAGGACTTTCACAGTCCAGGGACCCCAGGTCCAACAGACACACTTCTGGCTCTTCTTTCACGGTGGTGGTGGGTCCCTTTTTTCTTTGCTTACGTCTTTCCCTTGGGAATCTCCCTTACATCAGAACTGGGTCTTAGTGGGATTAAGGGTTTTGTTGAGTTGGTTTCAGTTCATAGTGTGCCTGTATAGGGTTTCCAAGGAGTGTCAGTTTCCAAGTGAGTTTGAGTCACCGAGCTTGCAGTTAGCAGTTCAGTGCTTATCTTACAGTACCACACTAGGTCCCAAGGGTGGTGTATCCTACAGTCTGGAAGGGACGCAATTCAAAGACAGTAAAAAAACAACTACAGACCAAAATCCCTAGTGAATATTACTTTAAAACCCTCAGAGTATAATATGGTAATTTACCATGACCAACTGGGGTTTTCAAGACTTCTGATGTGGTGCTATAGGATAAGCACTGGACTGAGAACCACAAAATTGGTGGTTCAAACCCACCAGCTGCTCCTTGGAAACCCTGTACAGGGTTGCCAGGAGTCAGAATTGGCTCCACGGCACTAAACAAGTGGGGTTTATTGAAGGAAGACAAGGCTGGTTCAAAATTTCAACATCAATCAATATAATCTATTATATTAACAGACCAGATAAGACAAACCATATTCATTGATACAGAAAAACCAACTGACACACTTGAACATTCATTCATTATTAAAACTCTCAGCAAACAAGAAATAGAAGGAAATTTCCTTAATCTGATAAAGGGCTCTACAAAAACCTAGAGCATAGTATCACGCACAGGAGTCCTGAGGTGATGCTGTGGGTTAATGCGTTGGATTGCAAAGTCAATTTGAACTGCAAGGTCAGTGATTAAAGCTCTCCAGTCACTCATTTCTACAGCACTTAACAAAAACTCTATATCGGACTGCATAGTGACAGACTGAATGTCTTCCTTTAAGATCAGTAACAAGGCAAGGTAGTTCCCTCATTACTCCTATTCAACACTTATGGGAAGTCCTCGTCCATGCAATGAGACAAGAAAAAGAAATGAGAAGCTTATAGATTAGAAATAGAAGAAACAGAACAGCCTCTATTTACAGACATCATGATTATCTATGTAGAAAATAAGAATCTATGAAAAAAATCTTCTGGAATAAGTGACTATCAAGTCTGCAGAATATAAAGTCAGCACACAAAAGTCTGTTACATTTCCACAGTACAATGAAGGGAGTCCCAGGGTGGTGCAAGCAGTTAAGTACTTTCCTGCTAACTAAAAGGTTGGAGATTCGAGTCTACCCAGAAGCTCTTCCTAAGAAAGTCCTGAGACAGGAGACAGAGGTCACCTTAAAGGAAACTAGGAAAAACCCACACCAAACCAGTTATCACTAAGTTGATTCCAACTCATGCTGACCTTGTGTGTGTCAGATTAGAACTGTGCTCCACAGAAGTTTCAGTGGCTGATTTCTCAGAAGTAGATGGCCAAACCGTTTCTTCTGAGGTACATCTTGGTGGTTAGCAGTTGAGCACACCCAGAGCACAAATAGGAGGATTGGAGACTACTGGTGAGGAGTTTGACTCTCTTCCCGGTAGGCTTTACTTCCTGCCTGGTGTTGGAGGGAGATGTGAAGGAGCACTCACCCCTCCTCTCCCTTGACGCAACTGCCCCTGAACTTTCAAGGCTATGAACTGTCAAGGACCAAGAATTAAGGATCCAGATTCCAAAGCAAACCTCAAACACGTCCCTCACAGTGGTCATCAGTCTTATACTCCTCAAGACAGATAAGGACTCCACCCTAGAGCTCCTGTTGCATTCCTGGGCCGGCCCAGGAACCTGCATTTCAGCAAGACCTCGAGCCCACGACTTTGGGGCCTTCGCACCATCACCCATCCCCTTTCAGCTCCCCCACTTTCGCCCACCCGGCTGGTGGGTGCGGTCACTCAGGGGACAGCCCTGGAACGGAGTCCAGGTCTGCGCGGGAGACGCCAGACCGAACCCCTTCTTTAGAAGCAATTTGTAAACCTTTTGATTTATTCCTTTGTGAAGAAAAAGGAAAACAAGGATGATTTCTCTAAAGATAATGCGCCGGGGCGCGAGAGCACACGGAAAATGGGAGGCTTGAGCTCAACAGGCAATTTGCTGAATTTCAGCGCGGCCGATGAGCTGGTTCAGCCACTCCTGGGCCGGCGCTGGGCCTCGGCACGCTGGCTGGGGAGGGGACGCTCAGGGTTCTGCGATACTGGCCGGCTTGGCGGGGCGGGGTGCTCTAGTGATGGTTGGTGGGTGAGGGGGCTGTAAGGCCTGCAGGTCCACCTCCTTATTTTCCTCGACCTTACGGGGCCACTCACACGCTCCCCTCTGCCCCTCCCCGCAGGATCTCTTCCTACTCCCACTCGGCCCAGTTCACTCTGGTTGTACAAACCTCCCCCCCATATTCTCGCTCCCCTCTCTCCCTCTCTCCCTCTCTCCCTCTCTCCCTCTCTCCCTCTCTCCCTCTCTCCCTCTCTCCCTCTCTCCCTCTCTCCCTCTCTCCCTCTCTCCCTCTCTCCCTCTCTCTCTCCCATACACCACACACACACACACACACACACACACACAGCTCTGGTAGCAGAGCCTTCCTCTCACCCCAGCTAAGGCTCAGACATCTGGGTGGACAGCAGAGGCGCCAATGCGTACAGGAGGGATAAGCCCCAGTAGAAAACATTCTCCAAGACGAATTGGGAACAATGAGGCCCCTGTGATGGGGTGGTGAGGTTAGGAAGTGAGGAATACCCCAGTAGACATTCCCCTAAAACCACAGAGGCTGCTTGCAAAAGCCTCTAAATGTTCCTGAGAGGGTTGGGGATTCAACCCCCCATGGAACCGAGGCTCTGAAGGAGGAGGAATGGGCAGCCAACACACTGTAGGCAGGCCGGAGGAGGCAGGTTCTGGGGGAGGGTGCACTGCATTCTCTTGAGAACCTTTTAGAGGAATACCCCCTCTACCTGATACAGCACATCTGACACCAGGTACAGCCAAAGCATCTGACCTGCTAAATGAGAAAAGGGCACAAGCAACTAAACATTGATGTGCTAGCTCAGTGTCCTGGGGCTCTGCCCGTGTCATCTTATTCAATCTCCACAACAATTCTTCTTGATAAATATTGTGCCTTTTCTATGGCCAAGAAAAGAGGTTCAGAACAGAAGAACTGTTTAACAATACGAGCTACCCAACAACAAACCAGGTCAAGCAGCCTGAAAAAGTGGTGAGTTTCCCAACACTTCAGGTATTCAAGCAGAGGCTGGAGGAGAAGGTTTCGGGTGTTTTGAGACACTTCCGGAACAAAACAGGATTTGAACTACATGGCCCTGGGGTCTTTCCCAACACTGAGCCTGTGTGAGTCTTTGAACTAGGTGTTAAGGGCCAGATCCCGGCCCCAAGTGAAAAGATGACACATGGCTCCAAAACATGTCTACAGACCCTTAGAGGCACTTCAAAATCCACCAACGCCTGACTCAAAATTCATTTACAATATAATTTTGATGATTTTTCAAAACTATTAAAAACCAGTGCACGCCAGCAATTATGCTAAACAACTTTTAACCCATTAGAAATCACCAGAAAGGTTGCTTTGAGTGGACCTGCACTAACAATTTTCTTGCTGCTGTATTAAATTGAAGAGTACTGCAAGGCAGGCTAATGTAAGAGGAGAGGGGGAAAAAAACAAACAAACCTCTTTTAACTTGCAATTACTTATCTGTATGAATAAGTAATACTGTACAATACAAACAAAATGCAAAAACAAGTTGAAGGTTGAGCCAGATGTAGGATGGAACCCGTCACTGATAATCCCTTATTTCTGTCATATACTCAACAAAACAGCCTTGGTCTCATCCTATCTAATCTTATTATAATTGTTCTTTCTTATTATAATTAGAGTGTGGCATCCATGTGAGCTTATCAAGTGCATTTGTACTAACAAATATGACTCTTATCAGTTTTACACATTGTAATTCTACTTAGATTTCATTTGAGAAAGGAACTCAATGATTACAAACACTTAGAAGTCACCATGGCAGAATGACCAAGGCCACCACCCCAGGCTCTTTCCAAGTGGGATGAGGTGGGATTCAAGTGTACAGCTGTGTGCTCGGCCTGTGTGAGTCTGACCTTTGGCCCAGGGGACAGCATCATGGTGGACACATGACCCTGAGCCCCAGCCTGTGGTCAGTGGCCAGCTGGGGGAGTCTAGCCCAAACAATGTGAGTGCAGGGACAAATAGTGGGTGCCTGAAGTGTTGGGCTGATGTTTCCCTGGAAGGGAGGTCTGGGGGTGATGGGGAGGTTCAATCACCTCCAGAGAAGGCTGTGTGCAGGTACAGTTAAGCAGAAACAATGTAGGAGCAGAAGCTACAGATGAGAAAAAAGTACATGGGGATGGGGAGGTGCTCAGCTGGGATCAGAGAGACAGACAGACAGACAGGAGCTACTCTCTCCATCATGTCAACTCTGCTCTGGGACCTGGCAACAGGACTACCTTGGACCCCGAACCACCTTCCTTTCCAGAATTTCCTTCTGGGTTCTACCAGGTCCAGTTTTAAGGCTATTCCCGGGAGCACACATGAGATGGAAAGCTCTCTCCCTCTCTCCCTCAATTTCCTTCTGGGTTCTACCAGGTCCAGTTTTAAGGCTATTCCCGGGAGCACACATGAGATGGAAAGGTAACCAATGGGCATCTTCATGGTCCCATGACCAGACCTCAGCAACAAGAGTCTACCTGACCTGACCTGACCTGCAAGAGACTCAAGGCCCCTCTCTTCAAACAACCCCTAAGCATTGACCCAATTGGGCAAAAATACCAAACTCCTATCACTTGTTGCTCCTCTCCTTAACTTTCAGCAACCTTGGTCTGAGGTCTGCCTCTCCTATCTACCACACATACTCCTACCTCGTGACTTTTGTCTTCCACCTAGAATTTCCTTTCTTTGAAGCTTTGCGCAAGTGGGCTGCTTTTTCAGCTCAAGTGTCACCTCTCCAGAAAGCCTCCTCTGACCACACCATCCAATGTAGTTACCCTTCCCACACTTTCCCACTCATTCTTCATCTTATTTCATCATATTTCAGGATTTCTCCCATTCTCTTGTTTAAGGAGCTCTGGTAGCTTAGTGGTTATGAATCGGGCTGTGAACCTTAAGGTTTTCAGGGATGTTTTCCTGAGAATTGGGAAAATGAAGGAAGAGCCTCAGGAAGGTTGAAGGTCGAAACTACCAGCTGTTCCGCAGGAGAAAGATGAGACTTTCTGCTCCCGTAAAGATTTACAGCCTGGGAAATCCTATACAGGGTCGCTATGAGTCGGAACCGACTCCATGGTACCAGGTTGTCAATCCACAAGAGCAGGAACCCTGTGTGTCCTGTTCACTGCATCCCCAGCCCCTAGCACCATGGCTGACCCACACAGGTGTGCATAAATGTTTGCTGTATCTGGAAACTCAGAGCTTTGGGGTTGTGCAAGCTTTTCAGGGATGTTTTCCTGAGAATTGGGAAAATGAAGGAAGAGCCTCAGGGAGGTTGAAGGATTCTTGGTAGGCAGTAACGTCTGGTGTGTGTGAGGTAGAGGAAATTCTGGGAGGTGTGAAGACCTGCAAGCTGCTTTCAGGGGGAAACCAGATGGAAGGTGTAGGGATCCAGGCCTCTATGATGTGAGAGGAAAGGGGCAAAGAGAACAGGGAGAGATACGAATCTATCCCTGGAAGCTACCTCACCCACTGGCATCGAGTTGAACTTTCCCACAGAGTTTCCAAGGCTGTGACTCTTTACAGAAGCCAACTGACTCGTCTTTCTCCTTCAAGGTGGCAGGTAGATTCAAACTGACAGCCCTTCCGTTAGCAGCCTGATTCTTAACCCACAGTGTCACCAGGCTCCCCTAGGAAGCTGCCTCAATAGGCCCTGGGGTATTTCCTAGGGTAGGAAAACTCAGTACTGGTTACTTAGCTGAAATATGGAGAAGAAACAATATTTTAGTATCTCAAACTATTATCCCATCACATCATTATCCAGTGCCTAACATTGGGTCCTGTAATTCTCAGAACCCGTAAGGGAATCTCATCTTTTCCGGTTTCTCTGTACTTTCCACTTGCATTGGTCCCTCTCATGTTAGGTACTTGGACACAGCCTTCTCTGAAAGTAGGAGCACCTCTGTGTCACCTCCAGACCTTTCTCCTAGGGAAGAACCAGTCCAATGCCCAACCCCCAGAGAAGGGAGCCTTAGAGGTCTGGGAGGACTTCCTTGGGGATGCAGCATCTTGGTGAGGGTTGAAGGATGAGGAGGTTATAGCTAGGGATGGGGAACAGCATTCCAGGCAGGCAGACTGCTTGTTTAACCAAAGGCTGGGAAGCAGGATGGAGCAGGCACATTCAGGAAAGTGTGCTTGGACTAGTATGGTAGCACCTCCTGAGGAGCCAAGGAGGAACCAGGCAATAGGGGGCCACAGGGAGCCAACACTTTGCAGGGTGAAGGGGAGGTTTGGGGGCTCAGCCTGAGTGCTCCACTCCCACAGGTGATGGGGTAGTGTGGGATGCCAGGGCTTCACAGGGCTGGCAGAATTTGTTTTCTACGCCTCCACACCTCCTCAAACACAGCCATCCTTTCATCTGGGCTCGCCCCGCCCGCCTCCCCACGTCTAATCTCGTTTAGCACGGCAATTAAATTTTAAAGGCCCATCAGCACGGTCTCTCTCCAATGCCAGGTTCTTCCCAGATAGAATTCTATAATAGACTAGATGGCAACTCGGCGGGCTCTGGTTGGGGTTGCAGACCCACCGAGGCAGAAAATTAATAAACACAGTGGCCGCCCCCGTTGCCCTCTGGAGGCTGGGCCTTGCCTGCCTCCGCTCACCCTCTCCTGCCCACCCAGGACCTGACAGGGGCATCCTTCAAGGCTGGGGGCACTGGCAGGGGGTGGGGAAGAGTAGTTCAGTGGGAGGAGGGGCAGGAAAGCCTCAGGAATTTGACAATCTCCAGGCATTGGGGCCAGTCTGGAAGCTCTGTTCTGCTACTTATTAGCTGTGTAGGGTGGTACATGTTACTTAACCTCTCTGAACCTCACTCCGTTCATCCATGAAATGGGGTCATCGTGAGGCTCATGGGAGGCGATATATGTAAAGTGTTCAACATGATTACCAGTTCATGGCAGAAACCCAATAAACAAGAATTCCTTCTCAATCCCTCACAAAAATGTGTGCTGATGTGGAGGCTGCCTTTCTGGGGGGAGGGAGGTGCTAGTAAGTGGAGAGGAAAGGGATGAATGGGAAACAATAACTATAATAGTAACCAGACAGCCCCTGGCTTACAGGGTCTGGGGGATCGTGGGTCTATAGGCTGCCTGGAACTTGCGTTAGGACAAGAAACCCCAGGGTCCAGCATTATGGGTGGGACTCTCACTTCCTGTGTGTTACTGGGCAAGCCAGCCTCTTGGCCACAGTTTTCTCATCTATAAAATGGGACTGCAGTGTGATTCTGGGGACAAAGAGGATGTCCAACCTAAGACTCAGGATAACATCTCTTGGTAATGACTCACCCCAGGCTTGCCTCCCCACCTGCCCTACTTAGAATCCAATCTCTCTCCTTATTTGGGATGGTGGGGTAGGGAGGGACTTGAGGGCAAAAGTGTTTGAGAGATGCTGGCCAATTGGTCTAGGGGAGAGTGTCCTGGCCTGGGATCCATATTCATTTGACAATTATGGACTGAACTCTCATTATGTGTCCATTGCTGCACTTCTGCCCTCATGGCACAATGTTGACATTGATGGTGATCAGTGTGCCGTGGACAGGGAAGGGAGACAGTGAGGGCAGGAGGGGCAGGTGAGGAGGGCTGTTTTTTTATATGGGACTATCAGAGAGTACCTATGAGTACCCAGGCAGATGAAACTGCTAGTGCAAAGGCCCTGAGGCAGGAGTGTGGTTGGCCTGTTTGAGGAACAGCAAAAAGGCTGAGGTCTTGGAAATGAAATGCCTAGGGGAGAATCAGGGTGGAGGATGAAATCAGGCAGGTATGAGAGGCCCAGGAAATGGGGGTTTGGGGAGGGTTCTGAGCAAGAGAGGGCAGGATCTGGCTAGATTTTGCCTGGGTATCTCTGGCTTCTGATGGGGAATGAGTGAAAGTGAAGGGGTTGAAACCTGGGATTGGTGAGGAAGTGGCTGTCCAGGCGGGAGGTGATGGGGTGTTAGACCAGGGTGGGGTTAGTGGAGGTCTGAGAAGGGGTGGTGGTGGTGATGTACCATGGAGAAGGTTCTGACTCATAGCGACCCTGTATAGGGTTTCTGAGGCTGTAATCTTTACAGAAAGCCTCATCTTTCTCCTGGTAGATTCAAACTGCTCACCTTGCAGTTAGTAACCCAACTCCTAACCCACTATCCTACCAGGGCTCCTTGTGAGAAGGGGTGGGATTCTGGATGTATTCTGAGGGTAGACCTGACAGGAGACAGAGACCCACTCCTCCCATCTAGCACAGTCCCCTCCTTCAGAGCCTGTACTGTGTGTCCCTGACTAGATCCCTACCTTGACCAAGTACCTTCAAGAGTTTTCTGGAAATTTTCCACTAAGGCATCCTCCTCACTCCCAGCCTGCCCACCCCCTCTCAGGGGTCCCACCGCCCCCAACTGTCTCACAGCTCATTTGTCTTCCCTCCTGTCACCTGAGCCAGAGTCCTGCATGAGGCGAGGGGATTAAATCCCAAGGCCAGCCCGCGCCCCGCCAGGAGCTGGCACTTCATTACTCGCCTGCCTAGCTGTCTGCGGCCATCGATCAGCCCTGGCCCTGGTGACCTCAATCGATGGGCAGCATGTTATTTACTGGATTCTGTCCTGAGCCGGCTGGAGAGAGGGGAAAGGGACCTGGTCAGAATGTCTTTAGCCCACAGTCCTTTTCTACAGGGCTTCTTCTGAGGTGGAGAAAGGAGCTGAGTTCTGGAGGTGGTAGGGAAAGGGAAGAGGTGACTGGAACCGTCTGCTGGGAGGCAGAGCCCTGCTGGGTGACCTTGTTTGAGGTCTCCGTGTCTTCCTCACTGGGCCTCAGTGATCTGTAGAAGGATCAGATGGGGTTGGCAAGGCCAGCAATCTCAGCCACCTGCAGGGGCTGACAGATAAAGCAGATGAGGGAAGGGGTGAGCTGGGGCCCATGACAGGTCCTCTGGTCACTACCAGACTTATAAGCCCGGTCCCTCACCCCTTCTGTGTTAGCTTCAGCAGGGATGAGTTTCCACACTGACCATAGGCATAGACCCACCAGTTCTCTTCACTCTCCAAGCCCAGGGTTCCTGCTCTAGCCCTAAGAAGGACAGGGGGAAGTGCAGGGAAATCCAAGTCTCAGGGCAGCCCTCAACCAGTGGAAGGCAGATTGTGAGGAGGAATGCCCGCTTCCCACCTTCCTAGGGTCCTTCTGGTGAACCGTACTGCAGAGTTCTGCCCAGTTCCTCTGGCCGGCGGAGCCCCAGTGCCCACTATAACAGCTACAGTCATGCATCTTGCTTCCTCCTTCCAGGATCGCTGTACCCACTTTCTCTGAGACTCACCTCCTTCCAGGATCGCTCTGCCCACTTCCTCTGAGACTCACCTCCTGCCAGGATCGCTCTACCCACTTCCTCTGAGACTCACCTCCCAAAGAAACAAGTCTGTCCTCCCCGTAGACTTACTCTGAGGAGCCCAAATCGCTTGTTCAAGAGAAGTTGCAAATCAGGCTTTCAATGGAGAATCTGCCAATTCTTAGTGTGGGTGCCCAACAGAACTGGTCAGCAGGTGGGTCGTGGCACCCACACCTTTGATTTGCAACCCATGCACTAGATGACATCTAGTCCCTGTGGGGTCAGGCATTGTGTTTACGTCATTTTCTCCACATTTATTGAACACCTGGTATGCTCACTACCCGATTGGGCCATGGGAATGCTTTGAAACAAACCAGGATGGCATGTAAGTCAACATCTTCTAACTAATTCACATGCTTACAGTGAGATGTTAACAGAACCCTCCAGTCTAAGGAGGCTTCTTAGAGGAGGTGGTATGTGGCACAAGTCTTCTTGAAAGAAGCAAAAGACTTTGAGAGATGGGTACATGGATTGCTTTCCTCCACAGCTCTGCCCCAGCTCCTTTGGAAGGCCAGCCTGACCCAGGTCACATGAGAACATCAACATGGAGACATCAACATAATGACAGGAGAAGATGAGTTCTCCAAAAGAAGATGGCAATGCAGAGTGGCCAGTTACTCACCCACTCTCCACTCTCCACCCTGTGCCCAACAAAACAAGTGCATCCCTGCAGTCTCCCTGGTAGCTAGGGATGACTGTGTGACATCCTTGGGCAGCTGGCCACCTCTAGGTTTCTTGTTATGTGAGAAAAATAAAACACCACTATCAGTTAAGGGAGACTTCTGATGTGGTGCTGTGGGATCAGCACTGGACTATGAACCACAAGGTCAGCAATTCAAACCCACCACCTGCTCTTCCGAAACCCTATACAGGGTTGCTACTAATTGGAACCAACTCAACAGCACTTAACAACAACAATCAGTTAAGGAGGAGTCCTGCTGATACAATGGTTTAAGTGCTCAGCTGATAGCCAAAAAGTCAGCAGTTCAAGGAGAAAGAAGTAGCAGTTTGCTTCCATCAAGATAAATAGCCTTAAAAATCCTCTGGGTCTATTCTATTCTGCGCTATAGGGTCACTGCGAGTCAGAACCAATTAGATGTCAGTGTGTTTGATTTTTATTTGATCCTTCAAGGTTTCCTTGTTTGCAGCTACACACATTCCTGCCAGATTCAATGGTCAAGGGCGGTCCCAGCGCATTAAACAGCAGGAGGGTGGAACATTAATGTAGGCAATAGAGATGTGGGGCCACCAGGAGGAGAAGTTGAGTGGGGCAAGTGCAGCATAGAGGCCAAGTAGGTACAAGCTGTGCAAGGCCAGGCCTTCAGGGACAGAGGGCAGTGGTTACGGGGAACTCATTAAAGTTACTAGAGGGGATTGAGAAAAGCTGAAGGCAGAATGCAGAGGAGGTGATGAGATTGAGAAGTGAGCAAGTGAAGACTGTGACTATGGGGTCCTGGCTCCCAAAGCTTAGAAAGAGTTCAGAGAGGAAAAAACATAAATATTTGACATTTAGACTTCACTGGGTTTCTTCCTATTGCTGCCTCCACCCCAGAATGGCCTGCACATCCCTCTTGATTGGATGGTAACTTGGCCAGCCCCTCTGTGGGAGACAGGAAGCCCTGCTGCTCTGCCAAGTTCACAGGAGACTTCGAGTGACTTGGAGGGTACACACTCTGCCCCCCGAATGCCCCAGCTGGTGATCGAGCGACTATGACTCAGTGATAAAGAGGCTCCGACTCCTCTCCTGGGGCTAAGAGGTTCCCCTCTTCCACTGCCCTTTTCTCAGCTTCCTTGTACTCAGATTGGCTGCATAGTAAACACTGAGGGACAAGGATGTATCTCAGGAATTGCTCTTTCCCTATTTCTGGTCGGGGCATCTTAAGGACCTCTCTGTTAGGGATCAGAGCGAGGGCACCGTGCTTGGGGTGTCTGGATCTAACCACATGGATCTATGTGGACATTTGTTGTTGCTGTTCAATACTTAGAGTCGGTTCCGATTCAGTATACAATTTCCAAGAAGCAGCTGGTGGATTTGAACAGCCAACCTCATGGTTAGCAGTCAAGTGCTTATCCTACAGCACCACACCAGGGCTCCATAGACCCTAAAAAACTGAGGGTTCTGGGTGGGGAAGAACAAAAGTGTCAGCATGTCTTGGTCTTAAGGAAGCAGCGCAAATAGTTGAGTTGTTTTGGTCTCGATTATCATCATATATGGGTATGTGAGGAATCTTCTGGTTTTCTGGGGGTTCCTTACCTCAGTTTCTCAGCTCCTGTAACTGATCTGTTGCCAAGCACATTTAACTATGTTAGGACAGCTCACAGCAGTCACTCATGGTCGCCACCCTGTCCGGATCTGCATTAACTCACCCCTATGGGAGTAACTGTTTGCTTGGTCCCACCCCACATGAACTAGACCACTAGTTCTCAAACTTTTTGGTGTCAAGACCCCTTTACACTATTTTTTCCCTCTGTCATGACATATATATATATATATATATATATATATATATATATATATATATATATATATATATATATATATATATATATATATATATATATATATATATATTACATTCTTTTGTGTGTGTGGTGTTAAAAAAAAACACACACACAATGTAAAATTCAACACTTTTGTCATTTTAAGTGTCCAATTTAATGGCATTAAATATACAATGTTGTATAATCATAATGACAATCTATTTCCAGAACATTTCCATCATCCCAAATAGAAACTCAATACTCATTAAGCAATAACTCCTCAGATCCCTCTTCCCCCAGCTCTTGGTAACCACTATCTCTACTTTCTGTCTTTAATATTTACCTACTTTACACACCTCTATAAGTGGAATCTTTTGATATCTGTTTTCCAGGTTCATCCATGTCATAGATGAACTTTATTTATCTTTATGCCTGAATAATATTCCACTGTATGTATAAATCACATTTTGTTGGTCTGTTCATCTGCTTGGACACTTAGGTTGCTCCTGCTTTGGGTTATTGTGGGTAATGCTGCTATGAATATTGGCATACAAGTGTCTGTTAGAGCCCCTGCTTTCAAGTATCTGGGTATATACCTAGGTGTGACATTTCTGAGCCATGCAGAATTTCTATGCTTAACTTTATGAGGAACCAACTAACGGTTTTTCCCTTTATACTCTAAAAAAATTATTGAGGACCCCAGAGAGTTGTTGATTGTGTGTTTATCAATATTTGTCACATTAAAAATTAAAACTATTTAACAAAATGAACTTATTTAAAATAAAGTAATAAACGCATAACATGTTAGTACAAATAATACATTTTTATGAACAATAACGATTTTTTTAAAACAAAAATATTTAGTGAAAAGCATAGCATTGTTTTACATTCTTGCAAAAGTTTTAAATGTCTGACTTTGTAGACGACAGCTGGATTCTCATACCTGTTTATACATTCATTCTCCTGCAATATTTATCTCCAGATAGATAGTTGAAAAGAGAAGATAACTCTGTTATGGACATTCTTCTTTGATACTAAATCAAAACTCAACAAGTGGAAGTTTCTTATGGGTTGATTGCAGTCCAAAATCTGCAACTTTTCCAACAAACTTTTCATACTATGTTACGTTAAAACCCATTGGCTTTATTTTACACTTGAATGTATCTTTACCCAGGCATGGTTCTGTACCATCATATACTATCAATTTGAAATGAAAAGTCTTTAAGTATTGGGAAGCTGTCAAGCTCATAGTAGCAGATAAAAGTTCTCCAAAATTCCAAAATTTGCTTGAAAGCTCAAATGTTATCATTGCCAACAAATACACCTACTCTTTACTTCACATGGCTTCAAAGACCAGGTTATGGTACAAAATTGGCATTTGCCGGAGTGGGATCTAAGCTGAGTCCTGTTGAACATCAGGATGCACATGGCCGGCCAACCCCTTTTTCCCACCACCATGGAGCCCACAGCGGTTAGGGGTAGGAGTGGGTTGAATGTTGCCTGCTGTCTATACAGGGCTTGGACCCTGCTCTTCTTCCATCCACCCAGTCTGGCAGCACCATGTGGCCCCCATCCCTATCTTCACCTTCTCACCTCCTCTCACTGACCTCCCCAGCATCTTCAAGCTGTGGCCAGGCCTCTCCCTGCCCACCTGCAACCTCATATTGTCCAGTATCTCCTTGAGCCCTCTGTGGTCAGAACATTAAGTCACAGACAAATGGGAGAAGGCATTCCCATGGCTACTGGTCAGCTGCCACCCCTCATGTGGCCGAGTCTTTGCCTGGGCTTCTTATATCTCATCCAGGGTGGTCAGCGGAGGGCACCCCAGGTCTAGACATGGCTGATTGTGGGACCATAAGAAGCCATCTGAGATTTTTTTTAAAGTTGTCATAAATGTGAAATCTCAGATAACAAGATAGTGAATTCGTGAAGAGTGAGGAGTCAGTCTTCCTTGAAGTGACAGGATAAATTTATTCACTTCCAAGAAAATACATGCCAAATACCCAAGACTGCATAACTTTCGTTTGTCTATAGTTGTTTTTCAAGTAAAGATGGTGTTCCATGGAGAAAGCAGCTATTTCAGCTCACAACGCAATTGCACAAGTGCTTCTAAGACCACAAAGACACTTCAGAGTGCAGCACAAATGCTTTATCTTTATACGTGCTTCACACAGTATACTCCATCACACAGTACGTTACAAAGAGATCTACTCAAGGATGGATATTTAATAAATTTACTTTTTATTAATTCATCAAAGACATGCTTTTTTTTCTTAACCCTTTCTTTTATGCTGTTCCACTTTCAGCTTTCTTAAAGAGGAGTAGTAAATTAATACATTTGTGAAGCAATCTAATTGTAACATTTAGAGATTATAATTTACCCTCATCTATGATAGAGGCATTGCCACCATTTCATGTAACAGTAATTTATGTAATAAAAACATTCTTAATGAAATTAGTTTATTTTTGTTGTTATTTTCCCTGTAAGTGTGGGGGTGAAGAATACAGTAACTGCTGGTAATACAGTTTGGCACCAAAGAGCTCTGGCAGTGTACTACGTAAGTGCTCAACTGTGAACCAAAAGGTTACTGGTTCAAACCTGCAAAAATTGCATGGGGCTATGTCTGACTTCCTCTGGCTTCACAAGGGGATGGAGACTCAAACTCAAAATCAGCCCAAGGCCAATTCCTATGAAGCGAAGGTCAGACATGTCTCCACCCTTCAACCTTCTTTATCCTTTCTGACACCAACTATCCCTCCCATTACCTTCTTACTTCTTACTGGGTTCAATAAACCATTGCAATGGCCTCACAGAAGTCACAAATACTTGGGATTATGGAGTTTATTAGGGAAGGGAACAGGATGCAATTCAGGAAGAGAAACAACTCAGGATACAGCAGTTCTCTGGTGAGAAATGCCTATTGTCTGCTGTCCTGAAGGCACGCTCCGCTCTTGTCCTTGACCTCACAGTCATGTGACCCCTCAGCCTCTGCCCTGCTGTTGTTGTTGTCAGGTGCCATCGAGTCGGAACCGACTCATAGCGACCCCATGCACAGCAGAACGAAACAATGTCCGATCTTGGGCCAACCTCAGCTAGTAAACAGTTGTAAACAGTTGAGCGGATACAAAATGTTTTGGGTTGCTGGGCTCTTTGGAGAATGAATGAAACGCTGGTCCGTGTGTT
>NW_006408556.1:2276966-2291628 GCF_000296735.1 Chrysochloris asiatica
TCTGTTATGCTGTCTAAAGAAGGTATTTGAAATAAACAAATCATTTGTCTTGCAGAAATCTATCATTCGTTCGCCAGCATCATTTCTATCACCAAGTCCAAATTTTCCAACTACTGCTAGGGCAAGTATTACAAAGCTCCTTTAGTACTGTCTGTAAATGCCCAAAGGGCACATTCTGCCAGTCAACCTCCTGCCCATGGACACTCAGTTTTCTCGGACCTGGACACTTGCTGCTGTCTCTCCATACCACCAGCTCTGCCTTTGGGGCTTTTCCAGATAGGAATGTCCCGCTCCACTCATGGCTCTTTCTTGATGGTCCTGGGATTGTCTGTTCTTGTTTCTGAGATGGCGCTTTTTAAACCTAGCAGGATGGCAAAATTAACCAATCCCCACATTAGAGTTCCACCCAATCACTTGGCGGGAGTCCTGGTGTGGTGCTGTGGGCTAATGTGCTGGACTTCAAAGTCATTTGAACTACAAGCTTACCAGTCACTCTTCAGAAACCCTATACAGGATTGCTGTGTCAGAACCAACTAGACAGCACATAACAACAACAACATAAAGATCTTGGGAAGAAAGCCATGATTCACTGTGCCACGAAACCCAACAGAGAAGAACTGAGTACCTGCTTCCACAAAGATTAAACCTTATGGAACAGTGTCTACGCTGTCACATTACATCACTATGTGCTGAACATCAGCTGTCCATGGACCACACTCTGAGAACCACTGTTGTAGACTGTGAGCCCCTAAAGACAAGGATTGGTATAATCTTATCCCTGGGTCCTTGGGGATGCAAACAAAAGGTTTTCAGAATGATAGACAATCGCACTGAGCACTACTGTCGAATTTCACTGGCCAAATTCATGTAACCCTCACAACAGCCCTTGCGTACTATTACTGGTACTGTTATTACACACCTATTTCATAGGTGGGGACTCAGGTACAGTCAGTCAGGTGCCTCACTCAACTCCCTCACACTTTGTTAAAAGTATCCTACCCTCCAAAGACAAGGTTAGGAAACTATTACACTCTGAGATTCTGGTCACTGGTCCAATGCCAAAACGTTCCATCACATGCATCTGAACCTCCTAGGTACCCCTTGAGACATCCCTAGTTTGCAGATAAAGAAACAGAGGCTCTGAGAGGTTAAGGGCCTGCCCAGGACTTGAATCCAGGTCAGTCAGAATTTCTGGATCAACCGACGAACAACCCAGAGCTCCAGATAGCAGGGTCCCCCCACCACACCATTTTACTCTGAGTGCCCAGTGGCTGGGTTGCTTAGCCACTCTCCGTATCTAAAAATGTCTCCATACTCCATCTTGAAGTCCACAGGGGGCACCAAATTGGAATCATGGTCCCTGCTCCATTTGGGCTGTGTGACCCTGGGGGTCTGGACAGTGTGATGTTGGGGTGCTGATCCAGTTCTACTGGCCTCAGCATTTCCCTTCTGCAGGACCGTGTTGGGTCTCAAGTTGACTCTGAAGCTCCCTCAGACCCGCCATGCATGTCAATCATCTCCAGCCGGCAGGCTGACAGAATCAGTTAATACACAGAAGCCTTGCCTGTGTTTGCTGAAGCCCCCCGAGGCCCCATGCTCATACTTTCCCCCTCCCAGAATCTCGCAGGAAAGTAAATAACCACCCTGCGACGCTCCAGCGGGTAAACAGCCTAGAGTTTGCTCTCCAAATTGCCACCCACCCCCACCATGGAAGACTGCACCCAAGGACTGACAGGTTTATCTGTAATTCATTTCCTTCCCTTCCATCCACTGCCTGGGAGCACCCAGGGCCTAGGGAAAGATGTTCCTAGGAGGCAGGTCACTACACAAGCTACCCAGAAACACTTACGTTACAACCCCATCAGAGAAAGTTCTAGAGATCTGAGGAAGGGAGAGCCTGTGGATCAGAAGGAGTAGGCAGGCACAGACTGTGGCCAGAATCCAGCCAGAACCAGGTGATCCTCTAATAAAGAGCAGCTCACACAGAGACCAAACCCCAATTCTTTCACTCCCTAGGTCTCAGCCTGTTCTTTTGTGGTGGTCTCTGGACCAGGCCCCCGAGGCTGCCCTGAGTCTCTCTGCCCTGCTCTGAAATTCTTGCTCTATCCCCAATTTTTGTGTCACTTAGCTTCTTTGTTTCTCGGTCCCGTCCCACATGCCACCCTTAGGTGTCCATACCCCTTCCTGTTCTCATCTCGAGGCCCCTTTTCCCCCCACCTCCACCCTAAGGAGTCTCTATGACACCCCCTTTTCACACCCCTGGATCCCTCAGGGTGGGGTGTGTCTATCAACAGAAGCATCAGTGATTCAGATCAGTTCTACCAGAGCTGACTCATGTCCTGGGGAGCAGGCACAAGCCCTCCATCGCTGCCACTGCCAGGGACCATCCTGAGAGTCCTGGAAACAGGCACAGGGTCATGTGTTCCTGAAACATGTTCCTGCATCCACGCACAGGGGACATCACCCTTCCCACCTCACAGGTGAGAAAGCTTCGGCTGGAGAGGCTGACCTGCCGTGTCACAGCTGGCAAACAGCTGAGCTGGTCTGTCCCCAGGCCTTCTTACTTCATGACTTTAGAAAGGATGTAGTGATAGAGCAGCAGAACGTATTAGAAGGAGCTAGACCTGGAGTCCAATTCTTACCCAAAGTGTATGCCTTTAGCAGTGCCAGTTTAACACCTCTGAGCCTCAGTTTCTTTGTCTGTAAAATGGGGACAATCTCTGCTTCAGAGGAATGTAGGGAGAGTACCTGTCACTAAGTTGCTATTGTTGCTGTATTGGGTTTCAGAAACCTATATAGGCTAGTGCTTATTCTATAGCACCATACCAGGACTACATGTCACAAAGTAGGTAGCTATAATTTTTATTGTTATTATGAAAATTATTATTGTTGCCAGTCTAATGGCAGTCCCAAAGTGGTTTTCAAGAGATGGTTTTGCCAAACAGTCCCTCCGATTAGCCCCCTGGACCTCAGAATGAGGCGTACATTCCAGTGATGTGGTGGGGAGGGTTGGGGGTTGACATGGAACTGTGACAGCCAGAATCAGAGGCAGAAGTCTGATAGGATAGCGCGTGCAGAAGCTGACAGCTGCAAGTAAGGACAGCCTAAGAAGATTTAGAGTTGGCGTTGGAACGTCACCGGACATCAGTGAGCAGGCAGGAGGCAAGTCGATAACTGGCTGCAGGGTTGGATAAAAAGAACTCGCCTCCAAATCCCCAGACCCCAGGAGGGGGCCCTGGAGGCCTGAGGGGTTGTCTGTGGATAGAGAATTGGGGACTTGGAGTCAGTGCACATGCACAGGGTGGAGTCCCCAGGCATCCTTCTGAGATGCGGATACATGAAGTGCCCCATATGTGGAAGGTTCTGCTCAGGTGGGAGAGGTCCTAGCACAGGGTATAGACAGATCTCAGTGGATTTATCAGGGACTTTGCCAGAGGGAACCTGGGTCTTCTGAAGGGCTCCAATGTCCTGTAGTCACATCAGATGTGAGACCTAATATCTGGGCTTTGTATTCAGAAGCTGTGGTCATCATATAATTATAAAATATTGGGAAAGTCAGGGCCAGGCCACTAATCTGTGATGTTGTCTGACTCCAGCTTCTATATGTAGAGAAATAAACTTCTAACTTGTCTAAGCCACTGATAATCTGGGTCTTTGTCGTGGGATACCAATCCTTGTTGTTGTTGTTAAGTACCATCGAGCTGATTCCGACCCATAGCAATGCTGTATACAGTTTCCAAGGAGCAGCTGGTGAGCTTGAACCGCCGACCTTGAAGTTCAAACGGCTTTGCAGTCTGGCCCTGGTTCTGACTCACAGTGGTAGCTCCACCACCCCATGGGTAACAGGTAGCCACAGCTTCTGCAGTTTCTTTTTATTACTTATATTATCTTTAATCTTGTATTATATTTTAACTTTTGAATAGAAACTAGATGCACATAATACAACATTGGAAATGTAAAAGCATTTATCATTGAATCTCAGTTTGCTTGTAACTAGCAGAGCATGGGTGGTACAAAGATGAAACCACTCAAATGCTAACCAAAAGGCTGGAGCTTTGAACCTACCAGAGGCATCTTGGAAGAAAGGCCTGGCAATACTACTTTCCCCAAATTAGCCCTGTACCCTGTAAGGAACACAGTTCTACTCTCACACACACAGAATCTCCATGAGTCAGAATCAGCTCAATGGCAACTGGTTCAGGACTGTGTCTGAAATAAGGTAGAGATGCTCATTTCTTCCTCACATGAATATCTGAATAGGTGACTCAGAGCTGGAAGGGCATTTCAACTCCACAAAATATTCAATGATGCAGGTTCCTTCCAGCTCAATGGCCCACCATCCCTGCATGGTCAAAAATGGCGGCCATGATACCTCTATTCCATACAACAGGAATGAGGAAGGGAAGATGATAAAGGGGCAAAGGTACATCAGTTGTCTTTTAAGGAAGATTTTTTAGAAGTTACCACATGATGCTTCTACTTACATTGTTGTTATAGTTGTTAAGTGCCATTGATTCCAACTCATAACAACTTTGTAAAGGGTTTCCGAGGAGCAGCTGGTGAGCTTGAACTGCCAACCTTGCAATTCAAATCGACCTTGTGGTCCAGCACATTAACCCACACCACCATACATAGACCAAAACTTAATCTCATACTGGGACCATCAACGGAGAAGAGCCGAGCACGGGACCCTACCCAGAGAAACAGAGATGACTGAGATAGAGACAGAGATGATGACGTGGAGTAATGAAGCGACTGGGGACCTTGGACCCAGAGAAGGAAAGGGACTGTGGGCCGAAAACTGGGGGGAGGAGGGGGAAATGTAGGGGGCAGGTTTCTGGGATATATACCCTTTGGGTGGTTGATGATACATGGAGGGGATTGGAACCATGGCAGTGAGATGATATAAGATGGAATGAATGTAAAACTAAAGTTCTCCCATGTAAACTATCATATAATTCACAATAAAACATTAAAAAAAACCAAACACCTTAATCTCATAGACACACCAAGCTGCAAGGGAGACTGGGAAATGTAGTCTTCTGGGCAATCATATGCTTAATTAAGCATGCCATCACTCTGGAATAAGAAGAAAATGGATATTAGTGAAGAGTAGTCTCTGCTACACAAAAGATGTACAGTGAAGAGTTCCTAAGCAGGGGTTGTCTGGAAAGTAGCACAAGGGAACTTTCTGGCATGATGGTAATACTCTATATCTTGAAAGAGGTTAGATTACACAGGTGTATATACATTTTTCAAAACTCATGAAATGATCCACTTAAGATTTGTAAGATTTGTGCTTTTCACTTTGTGTAAATATTATCTCTAAACACAAAAAAGAACTGTAAATAAATATTGAACTCTAGTTAATGGTGCACATGCTGAAAGGTTTAGTGATGAAGTATTACCAATGTCTGCAACTTATTTTGAAGATAACCAAAAAATAAGATGGACAGATAGATGGAGTGATGTGGGGTAAAGGAAATCTAGTGAAATTTTAATTGCAGAATCTTAGTGGTGGCACTGTAAGATAAGCGTTTGACAACAAGGTCAGTATGAACCACAAGGTCAGTGGTTCAAACTCACCAGCCGCTCCTCAGAAATCCTACACAAGGGTGGCTATGGGTTGAAACCGACTCAACAGCACTCAACAACAACAACAGTGGTAGGGTAAATAGATATTCTCTGTATAACCCTTTCAACTTTTCTGTATGCTTGAAAATTTTTTATAATCAAATACTTGGGGAAAAAGTTGCCCTCACCCCTATCCCATCCTCTAGCCAACCAAATCCTTCTACTAGCTCTGTCACTTCCAACTCAGCACAACCCCACGTGTGCAGAGTAGAATTGCTCCATAAGGTTTTCAAGGCTGTGGCCTTTCAGAGGTAGATCAACTGGTCTTTCTTCCAACGCACCTCTGGGTGGATTTGAACCACCAGTCTTTTGGTTAGTAGTCCAGCACCATGGTACGTGAATTTACGTAACATGTTTCTTCTAGCCATGGTCTTTGTGACACCCACCAGATGTTGGGTGGGGCATGCAAGTTGGGTGTACAGGACTCTAACGCTGAGATTGGTAAGTTTTGAAATTCCACTGGGTTTAAAAGGAGTCACCTCAGAAACAAGAACAGATGAGTCCAGGACCATCAAGAAAGAAGAACTATGAATGGAGCATGAGCTCCCTACCTGGAAAAGAGTTGGCAGAGCAGCTGCAGGCTTCCCAGTCCAGGGACCAAGTAAAGCTGAGTGCCTATGGGCAGGAGGCTGGCTTGCAGAACGTGTCCTTGGGGCATTCACAGACTGACTAGAGATGCTTTGAAACACTTGCCTGAGCAGCGCAGAAACTGAGGGGCTACATGGCTGAGAGAGCGAAGACAAGAATAAAGGGTCTGCCTGCAGGACAGTGGGAACGAGGCGTTCCTGACTGGAGAACCACTATATCTTGAATAGTTTCTGATCCTGAATTGTGCCATATTCACTTCCTTAATAAACCCCACAATAGTGAACATTATTATGAGTTCTGTGTGGCCATTGCAATGGATTATTGAACCCAGATGTGACGCAGAGAGCACTATACGGGAAACAGTTGGTGTCAGAATAGGATACACAAGGTTGAAGGGTGGAGGCATGTCTGACCTTCTCTTCATAGGAATCTGCCTTGGGCTGATTTTGAGTTTGGTTCTCCTTCCCCCTTATGAAGCCACAGGAAGTCAGATATGGCCTCCCTACCATTTTTGTAAGCATTGTAGTGGTTACGAATCGGGCTGCTAACCTCAAGGTTGGCAGTTCGAAACTACCAGCTGTTCCACAGGAGAAAGATGAGGCTTTCTGCTCCTGTAAAGATTTGCAGCCTTGGAAACCCTGTGCAGGGTCACTATGAGTCGGAACCAACTCCACGGTACTTAACAATAGCAACAACCACTCATCTGTCCCACCCAGGAACTTCCGAAAAGAGTCTTGTCATTGTTGTGACGTGCCATCCAGGCGTTTCTGACTCATAGTGACCCTGTATAGGGTTTTTGAGGAGTGGCTGGTGAGTTTGAATCACCAACCCTGTGGTTAGTAGTCCAGTGCTTATCCTGGAGTGCCACATCAAAAGTCTAGGCATGTGCAAACAAACAAACCCCATACACAACAATCTATGTCTTTCTTAACCCATAGCCTCCTCTGTGTACTGTTTGCTACTAGATTCAAACTCCCTGCACTGGGCTCACAGAAGAGGATTGCCCTGGTGACACAAAAGTTAAGCACTCAGCTGCTAACCAAAAGGCCAGCTGTTCAAACCTGGCAATCTGCTTCTGTAAGTATTACACCTTATAAAACCTTATGAGACAATTCCACTCTCTCACGTGGAATGGCTATAAGTTGAAATCAACTCTACAGCACCTAGCAACAAGGGGTCCAAGGCTCTGGGCCCCTCTTCTCTCCATCTAGACTGTTGAGGAGGTATGGGACACTGGGGCTGGGAGACACAGGCATTTTCTGCTTTGAAAGACATGCTCAATTCACCTGGGTAGGGGTTGTGGCAGTTTCTCGCTCCCTGCAGCCAGGTTTGAGAGGTCTTCTTTGTTCACAGTTTCTGAACATGGTAGTTAGGCACAGTGCCTGGAGACCCAACCAGGTATTGATTTCCCCGCAGCAGGACTGCAGAGAAGCTGCGCTCAATCCTTGGGGCTCCTGAGGGTGCAGCTTCAAAGCCCCTGTTCTTTCTGCCTCCCTCTTTCTGCCTGCTACAGCCTCCATGTCTCACCAGGTTCACAGGCCTCCCTCCAAGACCCAACTCAAGCACCACCTCCTCTGGGAAGACCTTCCTGAGTGCCTCTCTTGCAGAGGAGGAATCCCTCTGTATGTTCCTTCCACTAGGGACTTGGCCTCATCCCCAAGTTTACCCAGGGAGCTGTATGTCACAGTTTAATAATAGGTTCCCAAGACTATAAACGCTTTTGCATAGAAAGAAGCCTGGGGGCTGGAAGGCAAGGGGCAGGAACTCTCTCTTCCTGCTGATGAATGACCCAAACCTGTTAAAACCAGTTGCTACCAGCTATTCTGAGCAATCTATGTGGGTCAGAGTAGAACTGGGATCCATAGAGTTTTCATTGGCTGATTTTGTAAAGTAGATGACCAGGCCTTTTTTCAGAGGTGCCTTTGGGTGAACTCGAACCTCCAACCTTGTGGTTAGCAGCCGAGCATGTTTATCAGCTGTATCATCCAGAGACTCCCCTGAATGACCCATCTTTTCTGACTAAATTCACTGAAAACAAATCAGCCATCAACACAGTCCTGCCCCTGCTGGTGAAACATTGTATCTCTGCTTCCTTTCAGGGAGGACCCTGCTGTCAGAAGTCACGGTGTAAAGCCCTTGGGTGGGACCAGTGAGGGTTTAGTCTCCAGATACTAGAATGAGGAGGGACAAATGCAGGGACCTGCAGACATGACCCACTTTTTCAGTGTTTCCTTTTCATGAAGTGAGGGAAGGTACAGGGATTTTGGAGCTCAGCACTGAGGTTCTGGGGTGGCTTGTTATGCAGCATAACTCAGCTTATCCCTGGTCAGACAGGAAGACAGCCACCATCTCCCACAACATAGAGGAGACTTGGGCAGAGACACAGGGTGGCATGTCCAGGTCATTAGTCAGTCATTACCACGCACCTTCTAGGTACTGAGAATACAGTGATGAACAAGCATGGATAGTCCCTGTCCTCAGAAAGTTTATAGTCTAACAGAGGAGAGACAGGGAATAAGCAGAAAAGCAATCGGTAAATAAAATGCTTCCATAGCACTTGTGAAGTAAAGGCATTTGAGTACAGACAAGGAAGTGGGAGGAGGAGCCATTGGAAAGTGTGTTGTTATTGTTAAGTGCCGTTGAGTCGATTCCGACCCACAGCGACCCTGTATAGGGTTTCCAAGGAGCAGCTGGTGAGCTTGAGCCACCGACCTTGCAGTTCAAACTGACTTTGCAGTCTGACGCATTAACCCACAGCACCACACGAGGGCTTCAGGCAAAATGGACAGCAAGAGCAAAGCCCCTGAGGTAGGAGTCAGCTTGGCACTGGGAGTGCTCTTCCGCCAGCAACTAGAGAGAAGGATTATGTTGGGGTGTGGGGTAGGCAGGACTGGGGTCTCTTCTTTTTGAATCTCCCTGGGCTGCAGCCTTGAGTCCCCTCAGCTAGCTCCAGGCCCATCCCCAGTTAACAGATTGCCCCATAAAACTGTTGCATGCCATGATGCCACCTCATTTGTATGCCAAGTCCCGGATTTGTCAAGTCAGCACTATATGCCATAATGTCTGCCTACTTGTAACAAGGCACCCCAGCCTGAATCCCAAGGGCTGGAAACCAGACTGAAGCAAGTCCCACCCTTGCTCACCCTCAGTGTCAAGGTCTCAGAGAGAAGGGAAGGAACTAAGGCGAGTGCCTCCTACCAGTGGCATCACTGGAGTCCGAGTCACCCAGTGCAGTAACCCTGTGGAGCACAGTTGTACCCTGACGCACATAGGGTCTCCATGAGTCCGAGTCAATTCCACGGCAGTGGTGTTTTAGAGGTGTTCCTCACCTGTAAACGTAGGTGACAATCACAGGGTGAGGGTGAAGGTCACCTGTAAGGTGTGTGGTACCTGGTACAGGCTATAAAAGTGTTTATTTGTTTAATAAAAAGGAAAGTGCTTAGTAAAGTGTATTTTAAAATCACTCCCTTCTATGTAATTGTATTTAAAATGTTCGGTAGGAAAAGGGTTTGCCCCCTCTAAGAATAATCTGGGAAGAAACTGCTCTGTCAGCAGAAAGTGGGTGATTAGGAAACAAAGCAGGAGTTGTCAGTGGTTTAATTAGTTCCCGTTAGCACTTAATGCCAGCCCTGAAGGTACCAGCGTGGGAGGGTTGGCCAGCCTGGGAAGGGCCTGCAGTCCTGGTTTGGGGGCATGGTTGGAAGTGGCTGCAGTCAGCCTGGGTTTGGCCTGTGGGCATCACAGTGCTGTGCTGAGCTTAATTGGCAGAGCCTAGGGCCTGTAGTCCAGAGTCTCAGCCTGTAGGCATCTGACCCTCAATCGCCAGAGGCCTTGGAGGCCCACAGTAGGCAAAATGTGGGTGCCTAGACTTGCAAACTCTGTGGATGGGATCAAATAACAATTTTGTTGAGGAATGAACAGTCCAGTGATAACCCACCCACTACAATTGAATTGGTTCCAATTTACAGGGACCCTGTATCATTTCTAAGGTTGTACATCTTAACAGGAGCAGACAGCCTCAGCTTTCTCCCTCGAATTGGCTGATGGATTTGAACCGCTGACCTTGCGGTTAGCAATCCATTGCTTATCCTACAACACCACCAGGATTCCGAGAGGGATTTGATGTCATCATTGCCTCTTGGGCCCGGCCTCTATTGAAACTTTTCCATCGAGATACGCTGTTGTTAGGTGCTATGGAATCAGTTCAGACTCATTGTGACCTCGAGTGACACAGTGTCCTAACGGGTTTTCTAGGTTGTAATATTTATAGGAGCAGATGCCAGTCTCTCTCCCAAATAAGCCCTGGTGGGGTCACACTGCCAACCTGTAGGCTACCAGCGAGCATTTTACCACTTTTGCTACCTGGGTTTCTTCTCCCTCAAAACCCAGTCGTTGGAAAGTGCTGTTCTTGTTGATGGTGGTGTTAAGTACCATCGAGTTGGTTCCAACTCATAGCAGTCCTGTCTAGGGTTTCCAAGGAACAACTGTTGGGTATGAACCCCGACCTGGCGGTTAACAGTCCGGTGTTTATCCTACAGAGCTACTCTACACACATGGGGTCACCATGGGTCAAAATGAACTCAAGAGCATCAGGTTTGATTTGATTACTAAAGGCACACTTTCAGTTTGTCATTAAAAGGAAAGCTTAGTTGGAGGAGATGGGTCTGAGCCTGCCCGTTTCCAGCTGTACATCCAAATTGGTAGTTTCAGTTTTCCCTTGAGGGTAAAACCAAACACCAGCATCATTTATTAAATGCCTGCTAAGTGTCTTGGTGTGGCACTGTGAGTTAATGTACTGAACTGCAAGGTCAATTTAAAGGGCAAGGTCAATAATTCAAGCTCACCAGCCACTCCTCAAAAAATGAATACAGGGTTACTATGGGTCGGAATCAACTCGACAGCACTTCACAACAAGTGTCCCATGGAGTCTTGATGTGCAGGATAATGCACTGGACTGCAAGGTCGGTCTGAACCTCAGGGTTGGTGGTTCGAACTCACCAACCGCTCCTTGGAAACTCCATATAGGGTTGCTATGAGTTAGGACTGACTCAACGGTACTTAACAACACCAAGTTCCCTATAGGAGTCCTAGTGTGGCACTATAGGATAAGCACCAGACTGCTAACCACAAAGTCGGTGATTCAAACCTACCGGCCTCTCTTGGAAACCCTATACAGGGTCACGAGAAAAACGAGACTTTCTGCTCCAGCAAAGATGTAAACCCTATATAGGGTTGTTATAAGTCCAAAGAGACTCCATGGCACTTAAAACAACAAGTACCCTGTGGAGTCCAGGTAGGGTAAACACTGGATTGCTAACCACAAGGCTGTCTGTTCAAACCCATCAGTCACTCCTTGGGAACCATATACATGGTATCTATGAGTCAGAACTGACTCGATGGCACTTACGAAATATTTCTCACTCCTCACAACCGATATTTCATTCTAAGACCACACTCCCCATTTCACAGATAGGAAAACTTATGCTCAGGGAGGATAAATGACTTTACTCCTCAAAATTGCCAAGCTCAGAGGGCTTTCCTCAGCAGGGAGCTCCGTGGTGAGGACTGTGGGGACAGAGAAGAATGTCCTGGTTGTTCCTTCTTTTCTTGGATCTTCCTGTCTGCTCCTTTCCCTCCTGCGGACCCTTCCTGAAGGGCAGAAAGCAGATAACAAACCCCATCATAGTCACAAGGGATGAAAGTGGATTCCCACCAAGTACCAGAATCAAAAGGGATTTTAAAAAGAAACCAGGATGCTGGGAGAAATGAAAGGTTTACATAAAAGGAGAAATAGCTCATGAGCCTGGACTAGAAGATTCAATATTGCTAGGGTATCATTTCTCTCCCAAATGATCTGTAGATTCAACACAATCCCAACCAAAACCCCAGCAGGTTTCTGTGGAAATTGACAAGCCTATTCTAAAATTGATATAAAAATGCAAAGGACCTAAAATAGCCAACATAATCATAAAGAAGGAAAAGTTGAGCAACTTAAACTATCTGGTTTAAATTTTTCTATAAAGCTATAGTGATTAAGATACTGATATTGGTGCAAGAATAGACAAATAGACCAATATACGAGAATACAGGGAATCCAAAAATAGACCCACACATATATGGTCACTTGATTTATGACACACATACCACTGCAATTCAGCGGGAAAGGATTAACTTTTCAATAAATAGTACTGGACCAGTTGGATCAATTGGATCACATGGGGAAATGAAGCTTGACTTCTACCTCATGCCATAAATAAGAATCAATTCTAAGAGGATCATATATCTAAACGTTAAAGGCCCAACAATAAAACTTCCAGACAAAAATATAAAAGATTTTCATGGGGCAGCCAAAGATTTCGTAAACAGAACACACACACACACCAAAACCTCCTAATGCAGAAGAAACCTTTGATTAGTTGGTGCTCATTTAAATTGAAAACTTCTGTGCATTGAAAAACACCATTACAAGCGTGAAAAGGCAAACCACAAAGTGAAAGAAGATATCTGATGAAGAATTCATATCCAGAATATTCAGAGTGCCTAAAAAAAAAAAGAAAAGTAATCCAATTTAAAATAGGCAAAGACATCAACATTTTATAAAATGAAATCTCCAAATAGTCGATAAGCTATGAAAAAACTGTTCAACATCATTAATCATCAGGAAAATGCAAATTATACAGCCAAAATAAGATATTATGAGACAACCATTAACCAAACCCTATCACCATGGAGTTGATGCCAATTCATAGTGACTCTACATAGGGATTCCGAGGCTATACATCTTTACTGGAACAGAAAGTCTTATCTTTCTCCTGAGGAGTAACTGGTAAGTTTGAACCAGTCCAGTGCTTATCCTACAGAGCCAAAAAGACTGAAAACCCTAAGTGTTGGTGAGGACTCAGAAAACTGAACCTCTGGTGGGTGTGTAAAAAGAGTTATTTTGAAAAAATGATTTAACTCTATCTACTCAACCTTGTTGTTGTTGAGTGCCGTCAAGTCGGTTATGACTCCTAGCAACCCTCTACAGGGTGTCCATGAAGCAGCTGGTGGGTTTGAACCACCAACCTTGTGGTTCACAGCCCAGTGCTGAGTCCTAAATGGGCATTAGACCTATAACCCAGCAACTCCACTCCTACTCAAGAGAAATCAAAGCATATGTTGATAAAAAGATAAACACAAGAACGTTCATAGCAGCTTTATTTAGAACAGCCCGAAACTCTAAAAACAAAAAACTTAAATATGCGTCAAAAGGAGAAAGAATAAACATATCGACTCTATGTGATGGGGTAGAACGACCCTACAGGGTCTGCTAGGCTGCAATCTTCATAGGAACAAACTGCCAGGTATTTTGGTGAGCAGCTAAGTGCTTAATATATGTGCCACCAAGAACACGAGGGTGCTGGAAATGTTGTGTACCTTGATTTGAATAATGGTTACACAGGTGCATAAACCCAAGGCTGCCCATTCCATTCCAACTCCTAGTGACCCAACAGGACAAAATAGAACTGCTCCGTAGGGTTTCTGAGCCTAAATCTTTACAGAAGCAGACAACCTCAGCTTTCTCCCTCTGAGCAGCTGAAGGGTTTCAACCACTGACTTTACAGTTAACAGCCCAATACTTAACCCAGGGCTTCTTACATGGGTATAGATACATATGTAAAAATTCATCAAACTTTAGACTTAAGATTTGTGTACTTTACTCTTAAGTATGTTATAACTTGATTTAAAAAAAAAAAAAAGAAGAAGCATCATACTTGGTAAGTAGGAGGTCAGAGAAAAAGAGGAAGTCCCCCAAAGAGATGGGTCAACACAGTGGCTACAACAATGGGCTCAACAGAGCAATGATGGTGAGGATGGTGCGGAGTGGGCAGTGTTTCCTTCTGTTGTACACAGGATCTCTATGAGTTGGAACCATTCCAACTTGACCGCACCTAACACCAACATGTGTATAAAGGTTACTAGTGACATAGGCTTTCTTCCCCGCAAAGCCTCAAAACCCAAGGGGACTGGGAAGCCTAGGTAGACTCGAAAAGGTTTGGATTATGTGCCTTTGATAAGTCCTCAGCCTCTATGATTTGGCCCTTTCCCTAGTTCACCTCTCATTCCCCATCCATGAAAATTTGTGGGAGACTTTGAAATGGGAGAACGACTACTACTAGTCGACTGCTAGTCCTGGTTAGCTGATTCTGTAAGGGCCTCTGCCTCTAATGATCCTTGAGCTATTTAACCACTCTGTAAGTTGTACAAAACTGATGGTAAAGCAAATAATACTTGCCATTAGAAATGCAAATATATTTTGTCTAGTAGAAATACAATTGATTCTTGTCCTGTAGCTATTGACCAGTTTTGTATCTATTTGTTTCAGTATAAGTCACTTCAGCATACCTGATGGCTTATACATTTGTCTGTTCTTTCTGATAATAGATAGATAGATAGACAG
>NW_006408556.1:2291813-2392416 GCF_000296735.1 Chrysochloris asiatica
TTCAAGCTCACCAGTTGATCCTTGGAAGCTCTATGCAGGGTGGCTATGGGTCAGAACCAACTCAAGTATAGGGTTTCCTGTATAGGGTGTCCAAGGAGCAGCTGGTGAGCTTGAACCACCAACTGTATAGGGTTTCCAAAGAGTGACTGGTGATTTTGAACCTCTGACCTTGAGGTTCAAACCAACCTGGCAGTCCAGAGCATTAACCCACAGCACCACAACACAAGTCCCTAAAATTTGCCATTTTAACCATTTTTAAGTGTACAATTCCGTAATGTGCCTGCACTTTGGTCTTTTTGAAGCTATTGTAACATCTTAGGTGTTGTTGTTAAATGCTTTCAAGTCAGTCCCGACTCATAGTGACCCTGTATAGGGTTTCCAAGGAACAACTCGTGGGTTTGAATCGTCACCCTTGAGGTTCAAACCGACCTTGTGGTTGAGTACTAATCCCACACGCTACACCAGGACTCCAGCATCTTACTAGTCCCCTCATTAAATAAATTAAATAAAGTCTTGGGCATGGTATTCATTTTACTTTTATTTGAACGGCATCTTCTTGCCCCAGTTCCCTCTCTATCCCCATTTCTTTTTTTTTAAGTTTTTATTGTGAATTAAGTGATAGTTTACTTGGGAGAACATCAGTTTTACACTCATTTCATTGCAATGATTACAATCTCCCCCATGCTTAATCATTCAACAGTATTTGCTTCTATTCCTTCTGTTTTGTTTTGTTGGGGTTTTTTTGTTGTTGTTGTACACAAAACCATTCAGGAATATATAATCATTTAAACAACCAAAGTCCATTTCCTTTTCGGAAACCATCTTGACTTCTCTGTATCTGCCACATAAGTCAGGGTCTGGGCTTTCTGGAGTCTGGGTTTTCAAATCCACCCACATGTATTGAACATCTGATGTTTGCTGGGCTCCCAGACCCAGGAAGGAGGAGACCCAGCTCTGCCCTTCTAGTTCCACAAGAGAAAGCCTAACTGCTTTATAAGAGCTTTCAGGACAACAACGTCATTTGATTCTCACAGGCTCCTTTAAGGCAGCGCTCATTAGTATTATTATTAGTAAAAAAAACAAAACGGAGGCCCTGAGTAGTAAACTAACTTACCCTAGAGTCTAAGATTGGAACCAGGTCACAAAGCCAGGCCTCCAAATCCATTCAAACCACTCCACAGAGGGTTAGCAATGTCCCGTACCACACATTGGGGACCACTGAGAGGGCCTGAGGTCCCTCTGAGGTCCCTCTCACCATCCCAACATCTTTCTTCTGGATCCCATGGAAGGCACCACAGAGGAGAGAAGAGAGGGAGGGGCCTGCAAGAGGAGACAAAGGAAGCGGGAGGGGCAGGGGTGGTGGGGGGGTGGTGGTGAAAGAGGCTTTTGCTAAGAGTGGCTGCTCCTTTCTCTGTACGTGTGTGTGTGTGTGTGTCCTTTCTCTGTACGTGTGTGTGTGTGTGTGTGTGTGTGTGTGTGTGTGTGTGTGTTTAGGGGGCTTACCTTCCTATTGATGCAGTGGCTGGGGTGCCCACTTCCTGAGTTAGGAGACTTGGAGAGCTCTGGCAGGCTTGGGGAGTTTCCTGAGCTTCAAAAGCAGTTTTTTGTTGTTGTTGTTGTTGTTTTTCTGGGAGAGGTTCTGGACAGGACTCTGTGCCAGACTGAGTCACACCCTCTTTGTGCTACTTCTAAAACCCTGTGCAGACCTATCATTCACCCATCCCAACCTCACTCAGCCCCACCAGAGACTGAAGTCTCTGGAGATCAGAGCAAAAGCAAGAGATTTCAGAGGCAGCAAAAGAGCTTAAAGATGACTTTGGTAAGTAGCAACTGGAGTCTTAAAAGCTCCTGAGCAACCATCTAAGGTACGACTGTTGGTCTCTCCCCATCCAGAACAAAAAAGAGTGAAGAGAGTTGAAGAAACATGGAAACAATTAGTCCAGTGAACTAGTGGGCTGCTTGAATGCCAGTCTCCATGATCTAAGACCAGAACCAGATGATGCCCAGCTACCACTACCAACTACTCTGAAAGGGATAACATTAGAAAGTCCTGGGTAAAGTGGGAACAAAATTCAAAATCATAAAAACAAAACCAGTCTCCACTAGTGGAACCCTTAACTCTACGATCAAAATCACACAGCCAATAAATGGCTGCGATACGGTTCAGACACCTACAACTAGGCTGACCTGGTCATCAATGTCCTCTGTGCTGGAATATTGACTTCTCCTGTCATACTGAATGTTGTTATTGTTGTTAACAATGTGTCATTGAGTCAGTTCTGACTCACAGTGGCCTTGTATAGGGTTTCTGAGAAGAAGCTGGTGGGTTTGAACCGCTGACCTACGGTTAGCAGTCCAGTGCTGATCCTACAGTGCCACCCCAGGACTCTGAATAGCCAGCAAGTATTTATGAAAAACTGGCTGTCTGCCAGGGTCTGTGGGGCATTGGGATCTAGTGGTCTCGGTATAGGCGACTCCCCAGTGTTTATATAGAGTGGTAGTCTGTTATATAAACAGTATGTGCATGAGTATAAACATGTAAAAACACGTCTCCCCAAAGCAACACAAAGTTGAAAATCTATTTCTCTGTTATCCCATGAAGATTCGTCACTTTTACCACAAGCTTGCAGGAGAGGTGTTAGCATTGCTTCTTAAACTAAAATAAACAAGCCAGTTGCCGTAGAGTTGATTTCAACTCTGAAGAATAGAACTGCTCCCAAGACTTTCTTAGCTATAAACTTATGGAAGCAGATCACCATACCTCTCTTCCGAGGTGCCATTGGGTGGGTCTGAACCACTAAGCTTTAGTAAATGAGTTCAAACCATTTGCCATACCTATCACTTTTTCAAAAAGAAGAGAAATGAGGCCCAGAGAGGGGGTGTGGCTTGCCTAATATCTCACAGCTTGATAAAGCCAGGGTTTGAACCAAGTGAGCAGTGGGGCCTTTCAACCCCAAGACTGTTTGGTTCCATGGGCCAAGTAATTTCTACAGCCAGCTAGGCAAATGGGTTGAGGCAAACTTTAGGGAGCAGTTGAATCAATAAGCAAAGCCCTCTCTCCAACCCCCCTACATACATACATATATATACACACACACACACACTGGCTCACTTGTCTTAGGAGGGGTGTAGGTTTTATGAGTCCTAGGACAGGCAAAGTGGCACTGTGGGTTAATGTGCTGGACTGCAAAGTCAATTTGGCCCTCAAGGTTGGTGGTTCAAGCTCACCAGCTGCTCCTCAGAAACCCTATACAGGGTAATAATGGTCGGAACCGACTTGACAGCACTCAACAACAGGAAAAACAGGAAACTTGATGTATGTACGGGAGGTAATGTGGGCAGGTGCAGAGGGGGATCATGACAGTAGGGTTAGAGTGCCCCACTGGATCGATGTCAGTAAGGGGGAGTCAAGGTTGAGCACCCCATCCCCCTTCTTTCGCCCCACCAGAACTGAGTTGGGAGGGGTGGCTTTCTCCATCTCCATAACAACACAAAGGTGGGGAGTGAAGGGAGGTAGAGCAAGGGGAGGAGAGGCCTCTGCATTGATTGTCTCCAGTCAGATTCAATCCCAAGTGAAAATGGATTTTTTAATGCGTCTATTAGCTCCTTTGAAAACGCAAATTGAGTTCAGAAGAGAAGGAGGCCGCCATCAGAAAACAATTTTGCGTCTCAAGCCCTAGGGGGCAGGGGGGCGTCCCAACACGGGATAACCCCCCAAGTGTGAATTTAGTCTCAGGGAGGGAGAAGGGGGGATCCTAGGGCCTTTCCCCCTCCCTAGGCCCCAGGATAAGTGGACTTCACCAGAGATGTGGGCCAGCTTTTCTGCAGAAATATGCAAAACTGGGGACCCACAGAGAAACCAATGGCGGTAAGAGAGCACAGTCCTGGAAGGTTTCCTGGATGAGGCAAGATTCTATGTCATCTAGGAAAAGGTCAATATGAGGTGCAAGGAAAGATAGTGTTCAGCAACCTAACCAGGGCTTTACAATTTACAAGGAGCCCTGGTGTCACTGTGGGTTAGGTGTTGTGCTGTTAACCACAAGGTCAGAAGTTCAAACCCATTAGCCGATTCACCATAGAAAGATGAGGCTTTGTGCTCCGGTAAAGATTTACAGTCTCAGAACTCCTATCTCAGGTTACTATGAATCAGAATCGACTTAATGGCAGTGGGTTTAGTTTGTTTGATGTACAATTTACGAAAGACTCCCTCTCTAGCTCCCAGCTTAATCCTCTTGGGGACTATAGGAGGCAGGTGTAATTGTGAGCCCATTTTACAACTGAGGAAACCAAGGCTGGGAAGCTGGTTGCCATGGTCACTCAGGCAGGGTTGTGGCTGGCATTCCCAATCCTTGCTTTGTGAAACCTATCTCTCTGGGAAGAGAATGGAGACTGGAAAAGGAGCCAGGGTCAGAGGGCCTGGGGTTGTGAGGTAGGTGACTAGGGGTGGGGAGCAAGACTAGCCTCTTAACAGACTCTCAAACAAAACTGAGGAAAGAGCTGGAGAAGGGGAGACATGGAAGGAAGAGATGTAGGGGTGGGGATCAAATACACAATTGCTTCCCTCCATTGTCATTCTTTCTATCTGGATCCTCCTTTGCATATGCAAATGAGTTCATCGTCTGGCAATTACACAGTAATCAGGAGTAAATTACCTTCTTGCTGTTTACTTTCAGTATCCTTAATTAATCCGGTTATTAGACGATTAATGAAGCTTGTTTAGTGAGAAATTCATAGCAAGAATAGAGAAAGGGGGTGTTTATAGGTATATATGAAGGGGGGTATGGTGAGGTGTTGCGGGGGAGTGTGTGGAGAGATGCTGCCCATGTCTAGAACTAGAGGCTGGCCCTGAGTTTCTCCTCAGTCCCTTTCCCTTCTCAGTCCCTCTCCTACCCTCCGATTTCCTACACACACACCAGCCTCTATTTACCTCTCTACCATCCCATTCTCAGCTTCTTTTTGTAGCTCGTTACCTCCTCTAGGAAGCCTTTGTGAATGGAGAAGACAGCCCTTAGTCTCCTCTTGTTGTTGTTGTTGTTGTTATGTACCTTGGAGTCAGTTCTAACTCATAGTGACCCTGTACAAGGTTTCCGAGGCTGTAAATCTTTACGGGAGCAGAAAGCCTCATCTTTCTCCCACGGAACAGCTGGTAGTTTCAAACTGCTGACCCTGAGGTTAGCAGCCCAATTCGTAACCACTATGCTACCAGAGCTCCTTTAGTCTCCTCTAGAGTCCCATGAAAGCAGCAAGCAGGCTTGGAGGTCCAGGGTCAGTCCTCAGGCCTTCTCATGGCCTCCGGGCCTCAACCTTTGCACTCTCCATACTCACTGCCCTTCCAGACTGTGAGCAGGACAGACCCTCTAGGCAGTTACTACCTTCAACAGCCTGTGGTTCAGAGATAATCAAGTGCACCCAGGCACCCGCACACCAGACACACACCCACACACCAGACACACACCCACATACCCAGAGCTGTGAAACACCAGACCCAACTTGAAGGAGCACTAAGGTCTTATTTCTTTTAATATTTCGACAGTAACAGTCTGTACCTCCACCTGCTCATGGTGAAGGGAGTCCAGCGTTTCTCCCAAAGGTCCATTCCTCAGGTCATTTCTATGGATCCCAAGGATGGTGTTTGTGCCTCATAGATCCATCCTGGGGTCTTTAATCTAACACTTGCTCTTTGACTGTTTTTCAAATCTTCTTTTGGGGTTTCTGCTGCAGTTTTACTATAATGTTTCTAGATGTGTGTTTCTTCTTATTTACTCTGCTTAGAATTCTTTGTTTCCTTCCAAGAATTTGTCTTTTTGTTATTTCTGGAAAATTCCTAATTTACATATTGTTGTTAATTATTGTCTTTCCTAATTCCTTCAGTGTTCTCTGAAATTTCCAGATGAGTACAGTTAAACCCCTCATTTCTGTGTCTTTTGACATCTCATTCATATTTTTCTCTCTGAGCTGCATCATGGGTAACAATTACTTCAAATTTATTTTCCAGTTCAGTAACTCTCTCTTCAACTGTATCTAATCCACTGTTTAATCCTTCCATTGGGTTTTAAATTTCAACATTATCATTTTAATTTCTGAGTCTGTGTATTCATTTTCAGATTTGCCTAGTGTGACTGATAACAACTTTATTTCTTTAAACATTTTTAAAAATACATAATATGGATGTGATCATTTGAATGTCTGAAATCTTAAAAGCCTAATTCTGCCATTTGGTATTTCTACTGATTCACTCATAATCGATTGTTTTCTTGTCCATTTTGTATTATAAACTCAAGCTTAGCTGGGCTCATGTGTGTACAGGAGTTAACGTGGGCAAGTGCAGAGAAGGATCATGACAGTGGGGTGAGAGTGCCCCACTGGACCCATGTCAGTAAGGGAGAGTCAATAAGCCATGAGAATCCTGTATGGCCTGGATTAAGAATCTGTTTTTTCTTAGGCCAGGTGCTCCAGATGCTACCAATGAAGGACTACCACACATAGGTAGTACAAATATTTCCTTCCACCCCACTGTGAGCAGGCTTGTGATTATGATTTAAAGAAGGCTTTTCTTTCCACCTAGAAACCTAGAAGGAAGGTTGAACTAGACAAACGACAAATAATGAGTTCCATTTACCACTAGATGGATTTTCCCCCTCTATTCTGGTAGCGTAGTGGTTATGAATCAGGCTGCTAATCTCACAGTCAGCAGTTCGAAACTACCAGCTGTTACGCGGGAGAAAGATGAGGCTTTTATGCTCCTATAAAGATTTATAGCTTTGGAAACCCTGTACAGGTCACTATGAGTCAGAACCGACTCCATGGCACATAACCATCACCACCATTCTTTCATACATAAAAAGTAGTCCTTTGAGAGCGCTTGTTTTTGTGTGTGTGTGTGTGTGTGTATTGAGGTTTCCATTAAAACTCCCCTAGTATAGGGTCTACATCTTGTCTCCTTTCCTATGGAGCCTTTAATACCCAAGACTCTAAGCCAGTGTTTCTCAATTGAGACAACTTTGTTTCCTAAGGAACATTTGGCAATATCTGGGGACATTTTTGGTTGTCACACCTGGAGGTGGGGGTCTTCAGCTGGTATCTAGTAGGTAGAAACCAGGGATGCTGCTTAACAATGTGTAATACACAAAATAACCCCCTCAACAAGAAAGTGTTGTTGTTGTTGTTGTTGTTGTTAACTGTCCTGGAGCTGGTTCCAACTCAGATACCCTGTATAGAGCTTCTGAGGTTTTTAAATCTTTGAGAGAGCAGAAAACCTCTTCTTTCTTCCGCAATAAATAAGTATCCTGCCCAAAATGACAGTAATACTGCTATTGAGAAACTCTGCTCTGAGCCACAGAGATAAGCTAGTGCCCTGAAGTCTCCAGGCAGCTTCATAGCCCCTACCTGTTTATGTCTGATGACCTAAGGCTTTCGTCTTGAAAGAAGCACAGCTCCCTAAAAGTGAGGATGGTGAGGTTTTGTCTCACTTACTTTGGATATGTTATCAGGAGGGATTAATCCCTGAAGAACGACAATGTGCTTAGTAAAGTAGATGGTCAGCAAAAAAGAGGAAGCCCCTCAGTGAGGTGGACTGACACAGTGGCTGCAACACTGGACTCAAGCAGAGCAATATTGTGAAGATAGTGCAGGACTAGACTGTGTTTCCTTCCGTTGTTCATGTGCTGGAGCCAACTCAACAGCACCTAACAACAACAAATACTTGCCTCACATTCATTCATTCTTTCCTTTTACAAACACAGCATTAAAACAAAGCAAAACAGCTGTTGTATTTTGTGGAGCGTTTCTGGGTGTTATGTGGAGGGAGATTTATCAGGATATCCACATGTATCCACCTCTCTAAATCAACTTTGCTGCTCTGCTGTCTTCTCACTGTCAGGAACTCCTTCTTTTCTTCATTCTCTCTCCCCATACCAATGTACACTTGAAGCCCAGAGAACCTACTACTGAAAGTTGGTTCTGTGACCCAACTTCTGTGACCCACCCACCTGTAACAGTTACTTTTATAGTTCACGGTCCCTGCCCGTTCACCTGAGGCAAAGGCCAGCTTCACAACCCACCCAGAATCTCTAGATGTCTTTAACTCCCTAGCCCACAGCTTCACAGAACAACGGGTCCTTCTCTCCCTCTACCCTAAAACCTGCTGTGGCGCTGTGGGCTAATGCATCAGACTGCAAAGTCGTTTGAACTGCAAGGTCGGTGGTTCAAGCTCACTAGCTGCTCTTTGAAAACCCTATACAGGGTCGCTATGGGTCGGATCCAACTCAACAGCACTTAACAACAACAACAACCCTAAACCCAAGCAATTCCTGCAACAGGAATATTCACTCCTCCCCCTAGGTGTCTCTGCCTGCCTTGCCTACACTGGTATCCAGTGGCTGGAAGTATGGATTCAGTACTAACTAGTTGAATAAATGAATGAACGAATGAGGCCTGACTTCTAGGCCCCGCAGGTAAGGCAATCACAATAACTAATCTACGAGTTTCTCAGTCTCTGGTTTATTCAACTTATAAGTGACACCATTTGGGGACAGCAACAGTGCAGTTGAATGCTCATTTAGGGGGAAAAATTTTCTCTAATGCTTCAAGGGCACAGCCCAGCTAGTTGTTACTGATGTTATGTGCCGTGGAGTCGGTTCTGACTCATAATGACCATGTACAGGGTTTCCGAGTCTGTAAATCTTTACGTGAACAGAAAGCTTCATCTTTCTCCCATGGAACAGCTGGTAGTTTCGAACTGCTGACCCTAAGGATAGCAGCCTGATTCGAAATCGCTACGCTAGAGATGCTCCCAATTCACAAAACTAAACAGTGCATTTAATATCGTAAACTGCAGCATCTGTATGCTGATTTGTGGTGACTTTACAGTTTCCTCTAAGAACAATTGCCAGTAGGTTCTAACTCATTTGTGTATAACTACAGGGCCCAGCATCCAGCCCATCCCAAAAAAAACTGAGTTCTCCACTTCTGGAAGCTCCTGGTGTAGGGCTGTAGCATAAGCATTTGAACTCCTAACTGCAAGGATGGCAGTTCAAACACAACAGTTGCTCCTCAGAAACCCTACACAGAGTCACTGCCAGTTGGAATCAACTCAACAGCACTTAACAACACCACCAAGCTCAAACTGTGAGCAACTCCCAATTGGCTTTTTCCTCAACAAAGCAAAGTGAGGTTTCTTTCCACCTAGGAGACCGTGCAATTCCAAGGTTATTTACTCCTTTCTTGTTCATTCATTTAATATTTATGTAGGTCCCTGGTTAGTGCACTGAACTGCTAACCAAAAGTTGGCAGTGTGAACCCACCTAACAACCGGTTGAAAACAGGCCTGGTGGTCTGCTTCTCTAAAGGCCGCAGCCGAGAAAACCCTGTGGAGCAGTTCTCCATACAACTCATGACAGTATGACTTGTCCAGACAACACATGAAGTCACCATGCGTCAGAACTAATAGCAACAGTCCATATGCTGAGCAAAACATCCCAGAAGAAGAATGTGGCATCAGGATTGGAGGAAGACTCATGAACAACCTGTGCTATGCAAATGATACAGCCTTTCTTTCTAGAAGTGAAGAGGATTTAAAATACTTACTGATGAAGATCAAAGACCACAGCCTTCATGTAAAGAAAACAAAAATCCTCACACATCATGATCAATGGAGAAAAGATTGAAGTTGTCAAAAACTTCATTTTGCTTGGATCCACAATCAAAGATTGCAACACCTGTGAAAGCTTGTTTGAATTTGTTGCTGCTGCTGTGTGCCGTGGAGTCGGTTCCGACTCATAGCAACCCTGTACAGGGTTTCCGAGGCTGTAAATCTTTACAGGAGCAGAAAGTCTCATCTTTCTCCTGCGGAACAGCTGGTTGTTTCAAACTGCTGACCTTACAGTTCGCAGCCCAATTTGTAACCACTACGCTACCAGAGCTCCTTTGTTTGAATTAGGGGTCTCTTTTTTTCCCTAGAATAGCTGCAAAGTTGGAAGTTTGAGATCCCCCAGAGGCAGAGACCTACTTTCAAAAAAGTAAATATTGGCGCACACTGCAGTCCTGGTGTGACGCTGTGGGTTAATGCACTGGACTGCAACGTCCATTTGAACCGCAGGATCAATAGTTCAAGTTCATCAGCTGCTCCACGGAAACCCTATGCAGGTTCGCTATGGGTCAGAACTGACTCTGTGGCACTTACCAACAACGTAGAGCATACTTCTACTATGACACATCTGGGTTCACCATGAATATGTGCCTTGCACTGTCTTCGGCAGTAGAAGTCCAACACAAACAAAGAGAGTCTGTTCTCCTGGGAAAGAGACAGAGTAACTGTGCTCTATGACATCAGGGAGGGACGAGGCCTGTGGAGAAGTGAAGCAGCTCCCTGACTACCATGGTGTGGGACTAGAGATAAAAGAGGAACAAAGGAAGGGAGTGAGACTGAAGATGCACCCTAGAGCTACTTCCATGGAGTCTCCCAGCCCTGACCTGAAGTCTGAGGTTCAAGCTAGTGTGATGGGAAACCTGGGTGGATTTTAAGCAGGAGTGTGTAAGAATCTAATTTACATGTTCACAGGATCCCTATGGCCACTGTAGGGAACTAACTGAGCTGAAGCAGTGAGACCATTTGTTGTTGTGGTGGTGGTCCTTAAGTGCCATTGAGTCAGTTCTGACTCACAATGACCCTATGTAAGGTTTCCAAGGAGCAGCTTGTGGATTAGAACTGCCAACCTTTTGGTTAGCAGTCCACAGTTTATCCTACAAGCACCACATCAGAAGTCTAGGACCCAGGACCACTTAGCAGGACATTTTCATAATCCATGCTAAGGATGGAGGTGATTTGGACCAAGGTGAGAGTAAAGGAGACAGGCTGAGGGGTATAGTTGAGAGTCTGGGTCTGCACACCTTGAGGTAAAGGTGCTTGGTATTTTAGGGAGTAGGCAGTTCAGCTGAGATGCACACTGGGGTGTCTGACTTGGGACTTGATGAGATACCCTAAGGAGTGAACATGTTGTTGTTGTTGTTGTTAAGTGCCATCTAGTCAGTTTCCACTCACAGTGACCCTGTATAGGCTTTCCAAGGAATGGTCGGTGAGTTTGAACCACTGACCTTGCTTTTCCTACCATGCCACACCTGGGCGTGAGCATAGTTGGAGAAGAACAAGAGCCCTGGCCACACAAATACTTCAGAGGTTAGAAAAGACACTTGTCATGCCCCGTTCTGCTGAAAGCTCTTCAGTGGTTCCAACCACATGCTACACATTTACTCTTTTACATGGTCCTTCCACCTTCACCTCCCCAAAACTCCCTCAATCACTTTGCTCCAACCTCATTGGGCCCCCTTCAGTTTTCTGAACTGGTTAGGCCCTTCTCCACTCAGAACTTTTACACTTGCTGTTCTCTTTACCTACAAAGTTTTTCCCACCCCCATTCTTGCCCTGTTTCTGTTAAGTGTCATCCAGGGCCAGTGGGTTCCCACTCACAGTGACTCTGTATGGGGTTTACGAGGAGCAGCTGGTGGGTTTGAACTGCTGACCTTGTGGTTCACAGTCCAGTGCTGATCCTACAGTGCCACACCAGAAGTTCCATTCATGCCCTTGTTTTTGTTAGGTGCCATCGAGTTGGTACCGACTTACAAAGACCCTATGCACAACAGAACAAAACACTGCCAGATCCTAGGCCAACCTCACAATCATTGCCTGAGCCCACCGCTGCCACCACTGTGCCAATCCTTTTTGTTGGGGATCTTCTTTGTTTTCTCCAACCCTCCACTTTACCAAACATGAGATCCTTCTCCAGTGACTAGTCCCTCCTGATAATACGTCTGAAATATGAGAGACAAAGTTTGGCCATCCTGGCCTCCAAGAAACACTGGCTGTACTTCTTCCAACACAGATCTGTTTGTTCTTTTGGCAGTCCGTGGTACTTTCAATATTCTCCTCCAACATCATAAGTCCAATGCATCAATTCTTCTACGGTCTTCCTTATTCACTATCTAGCTTTTGTATGCACGTAAAGTTATTGAAAATACCATGGACCCATCCTTAGTACTCAAACTGACATCTTTGCTCTTCAATACTTAAAAAAGTCTTATGCAGCAGATTTGCCTAATGCAATAGGTTGATTTCTTGACTGTTGCTGCCGTGAGTGTTGGTGGTTCATCCAAGAAGAATGAAATCTTTGACAACTTCATTCTTTTCTCCATTGATATGGATGTTGTTTATTGGTCCAATGGTGAGGATTTTTGTTTTCTTTACATTGAGATGCAACCCGTACCAAAGGCTGTGATCTTTGACCTTTATCAGTAATTATTTTAAGTCCTCTTCACTTTCAGCAAGCAAGGTTGTATCATCTGCATATGGCAGGTTGTTAATGAGCCTTCCTTCAATCCTGATACCACATTTTTCTTCATATAATCCAGTTTCTCAGATTATTTGCTCAGCATGCAGACTGAATAAATACGGTGAAAGAATACAACGCTGGCACACACGTTTCCTAACTTTTAACCTAATTTTAATTTTAATCCTAATTTTTATTGTAAACCTAATTTCCCTAAATTTTAAACATTAAAATTAGGAAAGTCTTGCTCTGGTTTGCTACTTTTCCTTGGAGTCAGAACACAAAGGCTGCCCCCTCTGGGATTCTCTGACTCTCTGTTCTAACCGAACACCTCCCCCGACCCACACCATCATTTCTTCCATCTTGCTATTTTCTTTCAGGGCACTTATTACTAACTAATTACCTAACTATGAATGTGTTAATTTGAAAACTCTCTGTCCCAGACCTCTTCTCCCTCTTGACTGTGATCTCCATGATACAAGGAGCACATGAGCTGTCTTTTTACCATGTATCCAGTGAAACCTATTGCTCCTGCCTGAAATTCTTTTCCTGGCTTCACCTCACAGACTTATCCTTTAGGGATCAGCTCAGGTGTTTCTTCTTCAGGAAGTGGGACTCAGGGACCCTTCCTTGAGCTCCTGGGAGCTGCTTTAGCTCATAATTATCTGTTCCATTTGGTTGCTCCATTTCTTCAGTAGTGAGCCGTGAACCTAGACACTCAGTTGTTGTTGTTATGTGCCGTGGAGTTGGTTCCGACTCATAGCGACCCTGTACTGGGTTTCTGAGGCTGTAAATCTTTATGGGAGCAGAAAGCCTCATCTTTCTCTCACGGAACAGCTGGTAGTTTCGAACTGCTGACCATGAGGTTCGCAGCCCGATTAGAAACCACTACGCTACCAGAGCTCCTTAGGCACTCAGTAGTGCCTCAAAAATAAATAAATGAAGAAATGAAATGGAGGCAGAAACCAACTGGAGAGATTGTAAAAGGCAGTGTGGAATGAGAGATAAGGGCATGAACTGAAACCAGAATGCCTAGTTCAAATCTCAGTCCCATCACTTACAGGCTGTGTACAGTTGAGCAAGTTATTTAGTCTCCATTTGTTGTTGTTGTTAAGTGCCGTCAAGTCGGTTCCGACCCATAGCGACCCTATACAGGGTTTCCGAGGGTGTAAATCTTTACGGGAGTAGAAAGCCTCATCTTTCTCCCGCGGAGCGGCTGGTAGTTTCGAACCGCTGACCTTAAGGTTCGCAGCCCGATTCGTAGCCAATACACTACCAGAGCTCCCATAGTACAATGGAAACAATAATAGTACTTCTCTCATATAGCTGTTATAAAGAGGAAATGATCCAATATGTGTAAAGTGCTAATTCAGTGTCTAGCACTGAGTTAGCCCTTCACAAACACTTGTTATTAGTTCAAGGGCAGTGAGGAGCCTCTGATGAATTTTAAAAGAAGAATGATCTCATCAGATTTACATCTTAGAAACACAGGTAGACACTCTACTTCTAGTAACAAAGACTGGATCTGCCTTCCCACTTGAAACAACTTTAAAAAAAAAAGGATCCAATACGTAAGACCACAATTCTCAAGACATTGGGCATCAGACAATGAACAACAGGGATCCCTGAAACATGAAAAACAAATTGTTCTATCATTGCTCCAGTTCATGCTCAGAGAGACCTTCCAGATTGCAGCATGGAGAGAGGAGACCCAGGCAGAACGCAAGCTCTCCCTTAGGTGAGGAGTCAGAGAGGAAGCCCAGGAGGCTGATCCGTGGAGCAGAGTACTAGAGAGGAGCAAGCTGCATGGAGGGAGAGTTCCAGAAATCTGCAGAGGCCTCTGCTTTAGTACTCAGGTGAATCTGGTAGTATTCACCAGGCTGCAGTAATGCATTGTCATTGAGTCTATTCTGACTCATGGCAACCTCACACATCTCAGAGCAGAACTACTCCATAAGGCTTTCTTGTGGCGCTGTTGGATAAGCATTCAACTTCAAGGTCGGTTTGAACTGCAGGGTTAGTTGTTCAAACTCACCAGCCACTCGTTGAAAACGGGTTGCTATGGCTTGGAACCGACTCAACAGCACTTGAAAACAACAACAATCTTATGAAAGATTCCTGGTGTGGAGCGGTAGGGTCACCACTGGAATGCAAACCACAAAGTCAGCAGTTCAAACCCACCAGCTGCTCCTCAAAGACCCTGCACAGGGTCGCTATGAGTCAGAACCCACTTGACGGCACTTTAACAACAATCTTATGGAAGCAGAGCACAAGGCTTTTCTTCCACAACACCCTGAGTGAGATCAAACTGACAGCCTTATGTTAGTAGCCAATCTCAAACTGTTTGTGCCTCCCTTTTCCTCAGTGTTGTTCAGTGCCCTGAAGTCGGTTCCACTCATAACGACCCTGTATAGGGTTTCCGAGGAGCAGTTGGTGAGTTTGAACTGCTGACCTTGTGGTTCGCAGTCCATTTCTGATCCTACAGCACCACACCAGGATTAGCCCTGGACTAAATGCTGTTCTAGTTCTGCCAAACAAAGTTTAAAAGCAACACCTAAAAGAATCAAACTGTTTCCAAGTAACTTAACCACATCCAAGATAAAACACAAGAATATTTATAGATACGCAAAATGATGCAGTGCTCAATGAAGCAAAATGCATAATGTCTGGCATCCAATTAAAAATTACCAGGCATACAAAGAAGCAGGAAAATACGACCCATAATGAGAAGAAAAATCAATCAACTGAAATCAACCCAGAAATGACACAGATGATAGAATTAGTAGACAAGGACATTCAAACAGCTATTATGACTCTACTCCATATGTTCAAAAAGCTAGAGGAAAAATTGGACTTGTTACCTAGAGGCATGGAAGATATAAAAAAGTCCCAATCAAACTTCTAGAGATGAAAACTACAATGCTGAAATTTCAAAAAGAAGTTCTAAATGCAATTAAAAGTAGATAGGACATTACAGAAGAAAAGATGAATGAACTTGAAGGCATAGCAATGGAAACTATCCAAAATGAAACACAGAGAGTAAAAAAATAAACACACGAGTAGAGTATCAGTGAATTTGTGGGCAATTTCAAGAAGTTTCAATAGAAGTTTCCAAAGGAGAAAGAGTAAAAGGGAAAACAAAATATTTTTTTAAGAAACACTGGTCAATCAAGGCAATCAAGGGAGAAGAGCATAAGCAGAATGTGGGACCCTATCCACAGAAGCAGCGACACCAGAGATGGAGGCAGAGATGAGGACATGGAGAGAGGGAGCAACTGAGGACTCTAGACTCATGGAAAGAGAAAGGCTGTGTGCTGGCAGCCAGGTGCAGGTGGCCAGCAGGAAGTCTTGCAGAATGTGCCCTTTGGTTGTTTAAATGATTATGTCTTCCTGAGTGTTTTTGTGTTGTTGTTATGTGCCGTGGAGTTGGTTCTGACTTATAGCGACCCTGTACAGGGTTTCCGAGGCTGTAAACCTTTACGGGAGCAGAAAGCCTCATCTTTCTCCCACAGAACAGCTAGTAGTTTCGAACTGCTGACCTTGAGGTTCGCAGCCTGATTCGTAACTACTACTCTACCAGAGCTCCAAAAACAAACAGAGGGAATAGAAGCAAATACCATTGAATGATGATACACAGAGATTATAATTATTGCAATGAAACAGTGAGTGTAAAACTGATGTTCTCCCATGTAAACTATTACTCAATTCACAATAAAAACTTTTTTAAAAGGGGGTATGTATTATATATACATTTAGCTGTCCCTAGAGTATGTGCACATACCAAATGTAATAAATATATAGAGAGTATATATAAAAAAAGAAATACTTGTCAAAATATTTTCAAGTATGAAAAAAGTTATAAGCCAAGAAATGGAACAAAACCCAAGTACAAGAAATATAAAGAAAACTATACCAATGTACCAAAATGCTTAAAACAAGTGATGTAGAAGAAACCTTAAAAGTAACCAGAGAAAAAAGACACATTCTATTCAAAGGAACAAACAAGGATGATGGCAGATTTCTCCTGAGAAGCATCACAAACTGGAAGACAATGGAATGACATCTTGAAAGTACTGAAATGAAGGCTAGAGACTGGTAGAGATGTTGGGCAGCATGAGAGCTTCCCAGAGCAGAGAGGTGGTTGAAGGCATGATACCAGGAGGTGACAGGGGGAATGGAGAAGACAGGAGAGAGTTGAGAGAATGGAAGTCACTTAGCCACTGATGAGAGGTGGGAAGAGGTCTAGGAGAAGGTGCAGGTTTCTGGTTCTTGTGGGTGCTGATCACCAAAATGGGGATCATGGGATATTAAAAGAGGAACTGATTTAGGAGACTTTGGGTTCCACCATGAATGATTCTGAGCAGTTAATAGGATGTGCAGAAGGTTTGGAGGCTGGAAGAGATGTATAAACTTGGTACTCACCTGATGGTATATTAGTCAGGATAGGAAAAGCTATAATGTTGCAACAAATAAGCCCTGCAATCTCAGTAGCTCAGTGTCTTAGTTATCTAGTGCTGCTCCAACAAACACCCACAAGGGGATGACTTTAACAGAAATTGATTCTCTCACATTTTAGAAGGCTAGAAGTCCCAATTCAGAGAGCTGGCTCTGGATAAAGGTCCTTGTCTCCTTTCAGCCTCTGTAGACCCAACATTCCTTGTAGATCCTCATGTGCTCTGACATTAGTCTTTTCCTAGATCTAGGAGCTTCACAGGACAGGAACCTCAGGTCCAAAGGACGCACTTCGCTCCTGGCTCTTTGTACTTGGTGGTAGTAAGCCCTTCTCTGCTCACTTCTCTCTCCTTTTATCTCTTGCAATATGAAAGGTGTTGCATCCCTGGGAGTCTCCCATACATCAGATCAGGGTCGTGATGGGATTAAGGGTGGTGCTAGGACTCCTGGCATGGTGCTATAGGATAAGCACTGGATTGTGAATCACAAGGTCAGCGATTCAAACCTGCCAGCTGCTCCTCAGAAACCCTATACAGGGTAGCTATCTGGTAGCGTAGTGATTACAAATCAGGCTGCTAACCTCAAGGTCGGCAGTTCAAAACTACCAGTGGTTGCGTGGGCAAAAGATGAGGCGTTCTGCTCCCGTAAAGATTTACAGCCTCGGAAACCCTGTGCAGGGTCACTATGAGTCGGAACCGATTTCATGGTACTTAGTAACAATCCCACCTTGGAGTCCTGGTGTGGCACTGTAGGATAAGCACTGGACTGCTAACTGCAAGGTCAGTGGTTCAAACTCACCAGCTGCTCTTTAGAAACCTACACAGGGTCACCGTGAGTAGAATATAAGTGCATTTGTGGACAGTTTCATGAAGTTGCAGTAGACATTCCCAAAGGAGAAAGGGTAGAAGGAAACTATGAGTCAGACTGACTGGAAGGCACTAACCAGCAACTGCATCCCCCTTAGTCCTCTTATCTGTTTATCACATCAGATCACATTGTGGGGAATCATCACATAACTGCCGAATCACTGAGAATCATGACCCAGACAAGCTGACACATACCAAGAGTGGGTGTGGGGGACACAATTCAATCCATGACACTCACTCAGCATAACAGAAGTTTCTTTCTGACTCACAAAAGTTGATTGCAGTTCACAGTAGTTCTCTTCCATCCACTGATTTGGAAATCTATATGCCCTCTCTCTCTTGTGTGCTACCATCATATGACTTCCAAGGTCAACAAAGGAGGAGAAGACAGGTATGGAGGAGGTCCCAACTGCCTTAGTCCAGGTGACATGCATTATTTCCTCATTGGACAAAACTAGTCCCTTCTCTGACACCAACCCCAACCCAACTGTAAGAGTCAGGGAAATGTAGGGCGAGGACATGAAATAGTATTTGGAAAGTGCTAAAGCTGTGAGTTTATATGAGAAAGGCCATGAAACCATTGAAAAGGAAAAAGAAATGAGCCAATGGACACATGGTTGGAGATCCAAGGGGAGCAATAAGCAGCTGAGAAATGCATGGAAGAAGAGACGCCCCAAAACACAAAGGAGGGCAAGTTGGGGTGGAAGGAGAAGCAGAGCATACGCTCTTCTGGAAGGTAAAGTAGCCAAGACTCAAGAGTAGTCCTCCTGTCATCTCCTGACCAGAGATGAACCATCTTACAATGGTCTGTAGTTTTGCAATCATTTTCAGTAGATAGAACGATGTCTCGCTCACAGCTGTAGGAACAGAAGTTTAGAGAGGGTATAGTGCCTAAATCACAAATAGCACTGCAGAGCCAGGAGGAACCCAAGAATCCTCACACAGCCTCATCTGTCTTTATGTTCCCTGTTCCCTCCTGCCAATGCCCAGTGAAGTGCCAGGCACCACTGTTCACCTCCAAGGACTGGGTGAGCGGGATAGATCCTTTCCTCTAAACTGTGCTCCAGGCTTTCCTGAGACAAGCTCCAAAGGGAGGGTGTTGACAGGGCCTTTGATAATCATGTGCTCCCCTAAATTTGGGGCTGAGAGAGGGCAGCTGACTAGGATGGTAGTCAGGAGGGTCTTTTCAGAGGGTATTTCAAGTCTAGACAAGCCTCGATCTCTCTGGGACTAATTCCTCCTCGATAAAGTGTATGTGTTGGGGATAGAGTGGGCTCCGTCCACCTTAGACATTCTCAGTACTGTGCTTTCTTCTCTGGAAAGTTCTTCTCCCGCATTTGAGCCCATTTCGACAATCTCCCTTCCCAGACCAAACAACCTCCTCACTCTCTTCCACTGTTCCAAGAAGTCTTCCTGGTGCAGTGGATTATGTGTTGGGTTACTAACCACAAGGTTGGCAGTTCAAACCCACAAACCACTCATCAGGAGAAAGATGAAGTTGTCTGCTCCTAGAAAGAATTAATGTTAGAAACCCTAAAGGGCAGTTCTACTCTGTTCTATAGGATGGCTGAGTGGGAAGGGACTCCGTGCCAGTGGGTGGGTTTTTCACTGCTCAACAACATTAACAAAATCACAGACAGAAAATCAGGGCTGGGAAACTGAAGGAAGGGCCTGCTTTGCATATTTAAGCCCCTCCTCCACCCCTTATTGTGTGCACAGTTGCCATAGTAACTGGCCCCAAAAGACACTTTCTGCTGTCGCCTCCTCTTTCTGTACTGCTGGAATGCTGGCAGCTTACCCAGGCTCTGTGGGCTCACAGCTCCATTCCTCATTTCAAGGAGGAAGAAACTGAGGCCCAGAGAGGAAAAGTGACTTGCCCAAGGGCACACAGCAAGTTGATGACAGAGCCTTACCTAGGATCCAGGTCTCCTGATTCCCACTGTAGGGTTTCTGCCTTCTGTCGGGGAAGGCAAGTCAGTTCCCTGCCCAATGACAAGCTCCATCTGTGCTCTCACCAGGCGTCTAGGGAAGATCTTGGAAAGCTAAAGGTGAAGATTAGATATTGTTTGAGACCCATAGGTGGAGCTGAGTGCGGGGGGGTGGGGGGGTGGGGGGAAGGCAGTAGACAGCTAGATAGATCCCTTGCTGTCCTGGTCATCTGCATCCAAAAAACCAGTCACTGGAAACCTTATGGAGCACAGTTCCCTTCTGACACACATGGGATTACCTAGTGTTGAATCAGCTAGTTTGGTATTGGGGTTTTTTACATACCCAGTGCAGCCTTATTCATTCATTCAACAATATTTATTATAGGCCTGCTGCCGTGTCAGTTCCAGTTCATATCAACTTTGTACAGGGCTTCCAAGGAGCGGCTGGTGGGTCTGAACCACTGATCTTTCAGTTAGCAGTCCAGTGCTTATCTTACAGCTCCACACCAGGAGTCCAAGTGCTGTCAAGTCGGTTCTGACTCATAGCAACCCTGTATAGGAGGGTTTCCAAGGAGCAGTTGATAGGTTTGAACCGCCGCCCTGGTGGTTTGCAGTCCAGTGCTGATCCTACAGTGCCACACCAAGACTGTTCTAGGCAACTGGAAATCTAGCTATGATCAAAAGACAAAAATTTCTGCCCTGGTGGAGTGACATTCTTCTGGGGAATTAAAAATGAGAAACAAGTGGACATGAATGTACTAAGCAGTCTAGAGCTGTGAGGAGTCCCAGTAGTGCAGTAGTTAAGTGCTGATTGCTAACTGAAAGGTCAGCAGTTCAAACCCACCGGCCACTCCATGGGAAAAAAGATGTGACAATCTGCTTCTATAAAGAAAAAACCTTGAGGGAAAGTTCTATTCAGTCCTGTAGGGCAGCTATGAGTTGGAATTGAGTGGAGGACATGGGTTTGGTTTTGCTTTGGGCCTGAGAAGTAGTATTTTTAGGGTGTGGTAGAGTGTGGCACTGTAGGATAAGCAATTAATTAACCACAGGTTGATTTGAACCACAAGGTCGATTTAAATCACAAGGTCACCAGTTCAAACTCACCAGCTGCTGCTCAGAAACCCTATACAGGGTCACTATGAGTCAGAACAGACTTGATGGCATGTAACAAGACAGAAATTCAAGCCAGATTCAGATGTGGCTGTGGAATGAGAGATATCACTGCTGATGTCAGATGGATCTGGGCTGAAAGTAAAGAATATCAGAAAGATGTTTACCTGTGGTTTACTGACTATGCAAAGGCATTCAACTACGTGGATCACAACAAACTATGAACAACACTGCGAAGAATGAAGAGTGGGAATTACAGTCCACTTCATTGTGTCCATGTGGAACCTGTGTTTAGACAGTGGTTTACACAGCAAGGGAACACTGTGTTGTTTACAATCGGAAAAGGTGTGTATCGGGGTTGTATCTTTCCAGCATACTTATTCAATCTGTATGCTGAGAAAATAGTCCCAGAAACTGGACTATATGAAAAAGAATGCAGCCTCAGGATTGGAGAAAGACTCATTAACAGCCTGCAGTATGCAGATGACACAACCATGCTTGCTGAACGTGAAAAAAACTTGAAGCACTTACTGATAAAAATCAGACTATAGCCTGCAGTGGACTCCTGGTGTGGCACCGTAGGGTCAGCACTGGACTGTGAACCTCAAGGTCGGGAGTTCAAACCTACCAGCTTCTCCTCAGAAACCGTATACAGGGTCACTGTGAGTCAAAACCTACTCAATGGCACTTAACAGCAACATGGCCTTCAGCACGGATTACATCTCAACGTAAAAAGACAAAAAAATCATCACAACTGGATCAATAAGCAACATTATGATAAATGGAAAAAAAGATTAAAATGGTCAAGGATTTCATTTTACTCAGATCTGCAATCAACACTCATGAAGGCTTTCAAGAAATCAAATGATTATTGCATTGGGCAAATCTGTTGCAAAAGTCCTTTTTAAAGTGTTAAAAAGCAAAGGTGTGCCTGACTCAAGTCATAGTATTTTCCATCGCCCATGTGCATGCAAAAACTGGACAATAAATAAGGAAGACTGAATTGATGCATTTGAATCATGGTGTTGGTAACGACCATTGAATATACCATGAACTGTCAGAAGAATGAACAAATCTGCCTTGGAAGATGTACAATCAGAATGTTCCTTAGAAGCAAGAATAGTGAGACTTCATCTCTCATACTGTGGAAATGTTATCATGACAGATCAGTCCTTGGAAAAGAACATCATGCTTGGTAAAGTGGAAGGTCAGCGATAAAGAAGAACTTCAGAGAGATAGATGGACACAGTAACTGCAATCATGAGCTCAGACACAGCTTTGTAAGGATGGCGCAGGACCAGGCAGTGTTTCATTTTGTTGTACGTGGGGTCATTATGAGTTGGAGCCAACTCAAAGTTACCTCACAACAAACAACAACAGAGAGGCTGCTAAGGAGCCCTGATGGTGTAGTGATTAAGCGCTCGGCTGCTAACCAAAAAGTTGGCAATTTGAACCTACCAGCTGCTCTGAGGGAGACAAATGAGGCAATCTGCTTCTGCAAAGATGACAGCTTTGGAAATCCTATGGAGCAGCTCCATTCTGTCCTATAGGGTGGCTCTGAATTGGAATCAACTCAACACCACACGTTTCATTTGGTTTTGGGAGAAGAGCTTCTACATGAGTTAAGGTCATCAGAGAAGTTCTTTCAAAACTTACCTGACTCCTGCAGTTAGAAAGTTTTTTTGTTTTGTTTTGTTTTTTTGTGGCAGTGGGTTTCCTCAAACTCTGTAAGCAGCTGTCCTGCCTGTATCCAGCATAGCTAGAGGTTTGGAGATTCTGATTTTGGATACCCGAGGAATCCTTCCTGATTCCTCCTCAACCATCATTCACTAGCATCAAAATAATGAGTAAAATGAGTTTCTGGGTGTACAAAGACAACCCGTAATTACAAAAATCATCAAGTCATAGCAATGAGAGAAAACTTTTTCTTGGGAGTGGGTTTTTATTTAACTTTTTTGGTTAAAATTTTAAACATATGCAAAAGAACGCTAGCATACAGAAAGAACTGTGTGCCCACAGCCACTCAAGAATCATCAACTCTTGATAACTGAGCACTCCCTGGACCCTGCCCACTGAATTATTTTGAAGCAAACTTAGGTTGTTTGTTTGTTGTTTTTTTAACTAGGGCTGCTTTTATGAAAAAAAAGGGGGAAGAAGGGGAAAGCCCCCACCCAAACCTGGAAGAGCAGGCCTCAGAAGTGTGAGCAAGGGTAGCCAATAAGAAGAGTGTCTAGGGAAGGAAGTACCTAGTGCAGACCCTGGAGGTTAAGTAGGTGCCAGGGAGCAGTGGTGCATAATGTTGTTGTTGTTGTTGTTGTGCCATCGAGTCGGTTCCGACCCATAGCGACCCTGTACAGGGTTTCCGAGGGTGTAAATCTTTACGGGAGTAGAAAGCCTCATCTTTCTCCCGCGGAGCAGCTGGTAGTTTCGAACCACTGACCTTAAGGTTCGCAGCCCGATTCGTAACCACTAGAGACCTCCAGTTCTGCAGATGTGGGAGGAGCCTGGCTGAGTTGGCCAAGCCCCATTTCCTGCCCAACCCCACCTCTCTGTTTCCTTTCCCTCTTTTCTCCACTCACTAGCAATAAAAACATAATTGCGGGGCTTTATAAAAAAAAAAGGCAAATTATGGTGACATGCTTTAATTATCTGCCAAGCAATGGCGGGCTGAATTACACAGGCAGGGCCTTGGAGGTTACCTAAAAATAAAGCAAGAAGCCTCATTAGATGCTAATTGCCGCTTTTGCCAACTGAAGTGAGATTTTGGTGCCTTGTGCCATTCGGCATTGAGTTGTCTGCGGCAAGGATGGAAGTCTGGCCCGGTGTGGCTCAGGGTGCTATGACCAATCCCTGTGGAACTGAGCAGGGAGACGAAGGGCAGGCAGGAGGGAAGAAAGGCGCCCGAAGGGCCAGGGAGAGAACCTCAGTCTCCCATACTGTTCAGTGAGTAGATGGAAACCAGGCTGCAAGAGGGGCAGAAGGACCCCAATGAACATCAAAAAGAATGGCCCATGGCCCATGGCCCATAACTGACTGGGGAAAGGAGCCATACAAGCTCCTGAAATCTCCCTAGGACCCCTTGCTGGACTGTCTCCATCTTTGCCTCTTGCTCCAGGACATGTGGAGACAGGCTGTGAAAAATACAACATTGAATTTTAGAACTCAGAACATGCCCATCTGAGCTGGAAGAGACCTGAGACTTCTAGCTTGCCCAGTGCTTCCCCAGAGTCTTAAGAATTCCACAAAGGGATCCTTGTGCCCAGCTGGCCTGGTAGGTCAATAGCTTTCTATCAGTACAGGTAAAAACCTGACCAGTGTGGTCCCATTTCTGGGCTGAGTCTTGAATCTGAGGCAGGACAAGCTCTTGATCGGGCATTTGTGTTCCCTCTTAGCCTCATAAGCCTCAAGGTCTGGTGCCACACCTGTCTTGTTCACCACGACTGCGTACCTGGGGCCTGATCCATAGTAGGCTCTTAATACCTGTTAAATGAATAAGGAATAAGGAAGTGGAGCTGATAGGCTGACCAGTTCATCTTGGTTGTCCATAACTTTCCTGGTTTTAGCACTAAAGTCTGACTCCCCCACCCCGCCCCAAACCAAACCACTGCCATTGAGTCCGTTGTAGACCTGCCCATGGGGTTTCTGAGCCTGTGAATCTTTATGGAAGAAGACAGCCTCACCTTTCTCCCAGAACAGCTGGGGGGTTTGAATCACAGAACTTGCAGTTAGTAGTCTACTGCTTAACCTGCTGTACCATCAGGGCTCCTTTCCTGAGTCCTGTTGTTAGGAACCAACTCAATGGCACTCAACACTAGGACTTAGGAAAGGAGGCTGTAGTGATACAGTAGGTTAAACATTAGATTGCTAACTGCAAGCTCAGCGGTTCAAACCCCCCAGCTGCTCTGGGAGAAAGGTGAGGCTGTCTTCTTCCATAAAGATTCACAGGCTCAGAAACCCCATGGAGCAGGTCTACACTGTCCTATAGGATCATTCTGAGTCACAACTGACTCAATGGCAGTGATTTGGTTATGAAGGGACGTCAGACTCTTAGTGCTAAAACTAGGAAAGTTCTAGACAACCAAGATAAATTGGTCAGCGTGTCAGCTCCACTTCCTTATTCATTCATTCAAAATCCCTGGAAAACCTAGACCTGGACTCCTCCTTCCTAAATTCACCCTCTCCCAAAATTAATCACAATGTTAGACTTTTGATTTATGATTAGTTTTAGGCAGAGGTTCTCAAACAGACTGCTGGACCCCACTCCTGGAGCTTTTGAATCAGATCTAAGGTGGGGGCCATAATTTGTATTTATAATGAGTTCCCAAGTGTGTTGCTGATGATGATGATCTGAGGACCACACTTGGAGAAGCACTGGTTTAAAGAGGGCCCTGAAGCTGGAAAAGCTTGAAAACAACAGATTTACCTGGCCAAGGGTTCTCAATGGAACGGTGGCTGAATAGTAGAACTCCTTGGGGAGCTTTAAAACACACATCCAGCTCACTCACTGAGATTCAGGTCCAGTTGGTCTAGGGAGGGGACCAGGTATCTGCATTGTTTCAAAGTTCTGGTGTTGGTTTGAAAGTGAGCACTTCGTACAGTACAATGCCGACCACCCTTGAGGAGACTATGGTTCTGGGGGCTTTAACATCTCCCCTCTGTGCCTTCTGCTAGGAAGTTGGGTCCTGGGAGGAGGACAGGGAGCATAGAGCCTGACAGCACCCCTGGAGGCTCTTCTGCAGAGCCAAGGTCTCTGGGGGTCACTCACTCCCTACTCAGGGGCCCTGCAAAACACACTTCTTGCTGAAATATGAAATACCTGAAGCCACTGAACACCGGCCCACCTTTCCTCAGTGCCCCACAGGATCCCGGGGAGTTCATAATTCAGGCTGGAGATCTGAAAGAGCCACAGATCTTTCCCATCCAAGCACCAGCGCACATCTGAATCCCAAATGCCTAAACCGAGGTGATGGGCATAAACATACAATTGAGAGTGGCGTAGGGTCAGGCAGTGTTTCATTACGTTGTGCATAAATAAGGTCGTTAGGATGAGTCGGAACTGACCGGATGGCACCTAACAACAAACAAGGAGCCTACACACCTCTCCTCAGTATACTACCTCCACCTTTAGCTGCTTGGAATTCACAGCCCACCCAAGGAACCCACCCCCTTCCCGTCTTTGTACTGCACGACCATCAGCATTTCTGAGTTCAATTTGGCTCCCTGGGAGTTTTGTGTCTCCCCATTAGAGTCTCATTGTTGTTGTTAAGTGCTGTCAAGTCACTTCCAATTCATAGCAACCCTGTGTAGGGTTTCTGAGGATTGGCTGGTAGGTTGAATTGCTGGCCTTGTGGTTAACAGTCCAGGGCTTATCTTATACACAGTGTAGTTGTTGTTAAGTGCCGTCAAGTCGGTTCCAACCCATAGCAACCCTGTATAGGGTTTCCGAGGAGCAGCTGGTGAACTTGAACTGCCGACCTTGCGGTTCAAACTGACTTTGCATTCCAGAGCATTAAACCACAGCACCACACCAGGACTCCACGTACCAGGACACCTCCCTGAAAACAGGATCTAGATGCTCCCCTCCTCAGAGCCCTAGCAGGGCAGATAGATGAATTTTCGGGGATACCCGATGGGCCTAAACCCCATGAGCTTTCTGGGCTTTGACCTGCTCCCTCAGCCTCTCTCCTCCCACCCTCTGTGCAGAGACCTTGAAAGCTGACCTTGGTCTGCCTCCCTCCAGGGCAAGGGGAGCCTCCCACTACCCTCTGCTGAGAGCAGGGGGGCAGTACTCCCCTTGGAAAGGTGTTTCTTCCCCTTGGAAGACTAAAGAGTGCCTATACAAGATGCATTCACCCTCCACAATGGGGATTCCACAAATGTGAGGGGCACTTGGGAAAGTGTCAAATCTTTGGGATCCAAGCTTTAGACCTCAGAGCCTCAACCACCTCAAGAGGGGAGTGGACCCGAGATGGGGGCAAAGTAGCTAGGCTGGGGTGGGGGGAGGTGGGGCCTACTAGGGAGTCACCACGGGGGAGAGTGAATGGTACTTTGCCTTTCCACATTAGCCTGCATATCACACACACAGATACACACACACACACTGCTCTGGAAACTTCTCACAAATATCCTTGGTCAAACAACTAGTTTTGCCCAACTGGGGCTCTGGGAGGGGGCATCTATTCTGGTGGCAATCCGAAGCCACCTGCCCACGCAGGCTGCTGAGTGAGGGGCACTCCACTGCCTCCTCTCTCCTTACAGAGCACTATTGACCACATACCAGAAGCCATGCACTGCAGTCTTATATAGACCCTCGGGGAAGTAGATTTCCCAAGCAGATGTATTTCAGACCCTTGTCCCAACAGAAAGTAAGAGGGGGTTTCTCAGGGGCACTAACATCTGGCAGACGTAATGCTCCCAGCCTCTCTATAATATCCCACCACACACACACACACACACACACACACACACACACATGCACTCCTATCAGCCAGCATGGAGGTGGGCGGTGCTGGGCCTGGGGGCAGCACAGGCAGCTTGGGCTCCCCTTGCTGCAGCCGCATTGTGTCAAGGACTCTATAATTTCACCCTGGCAGAGCTCAGCCTCTCTGCCGTTCCCCCACCTCCCAACGTGCCAAGAAGCCAACTTGGAAAAACACAAGCTCACACACCATCCACCATCCTGAGGCAGGAGTTCTCACACTGTGTGTGTGATGTGGATTCATACCCACTTCAGCTAAACAGATAGGCACCCAGATGCTCACACAAGGCACATGTGCATATAGAGGTGCCAAAAGCAAAAACAGACACACAGCCAAAGCACTCACACACACACACAGGCCTAGGTGTGGACTTGGGGACTCAGCATGGTCAAAAACACACATGGACACATGCAGCACACACGGGAACAGCCACACATCCTCTCAGCACCTGGGACATGGAGACAAGGTAAGCAGGGAAGGTCCAGCAGTGGCTGCTGGCAGTTCAAAACCTGCTGCCACCAAGTCAATTTTAACTCTTAGAGACATTACAAAGGGTTTCAGGGCTGTAAATCTTTACGAGATCAAACAGCCTCATTTTTCTCCTGAGATAGGTTTGAACCCCCAGCCTTGAAGTTAGCAGCCCAATGCCTAACCCACGGTGCCACCAGGGCTCCTTAGGGGACCACTAGGTGCTGATTTCTGAAATCTGCAATGCCCCAGTCCCTTATCTGGAAGCCTGGCCCCCTCCCACCTGCTCAAGACCACACATCTCCAGTCAGTCATCCCCAGTCATGTCCCCAGGCCCCCAGCCCAGCATCTTCATCACCCAGCCCTCCTTCCCTCTAACACCTCAGGTTGAGTATATGGTCCCATTGACAGGGACCCTCAGGGGATAGGGAGCCAAGGTGCAAAACCATGTGTTTATTTTTATTAGAAATGTTCTTGGTATAAAAACAATCATGCGCTACACATTGTCATCAGTAACCATCACCAGACACCCAGGCACTGAACTCTGTGTCATCGGCAGGAGGGGCAGGCGGGCAGGCGGGCAGGACACATGGCAGACGGCGGGGGCAGGCGGGCAGGCTGCGGGCCACAGAGACACACACAGAGGCCACCAGGAGGACGCAGCACTTTGCAACACACTTGAGATTTGTTTTGGCTTTTTTTGTGTTTTGACTTTGTTTTTTGTTTTTCTCTCTTTTGAGACGAGTATGGTGGTGACTTGTGACAGGGAAGGTAAATGAAGACTGGGGGCGGGGACAGGACAGGGAGGAAAAACACAGGAAGAGGAGAGACCATTTGGAGCACAGGAGAAAAAGAGACCTGGGGTAGGAGAGGGGACAAGGAGGCAGGGACAAGAGCCAGAAAGAAAGGAGGAGGAACGGAGACCGAGAGCCCAGACAGACAGAGATACACGGAGATAAAAGAAGGTAATACAAAGAGATAAGAGGAAATAAAGGCAGGAGAGTGGCAGAAAGTCACCCATGGAACAGACGGGAACAGGGAGACAGAGGGAAGCCAGCACTGGGACCATAAACTTGAGTCAGAAGGGCAATGGTCCCAGACCAGGAGGGGAGGCTGGAGCTGCCCCAGCCCCTTGTTCTCCTCCTGCCACCCACCCGTTTGTCCAGGCTGCCCAGCAGTGATTGCCAGGAGCTCTGCTGTCCTCAGCACCAAGCCACATCCGTGAGCACCCACGGGCAGGCAGGACATCGGCGGGGCCCTTGGGCTTGACCCTGGCCCAATGCACCATCCACAAGGGTCTGGGGTCCTCCTGCTGCTCGGTTCCAGCGGCCTTGCTAGATTGCATGGTTGGTGTAGGTGACGTAGGTCTGTTTGGTGGCCAGTGCTGGAAAGAGACAAGGGGTACCCAGAAGTCAGGAGTGACTTTTTCAGAACCTCCTTCCTCATAGGCACTTCTGTGCACAAATACCTCCCATAGCTCCCCGACCTATGGCACCAAGTCCACACTCCTGGGCTGAGCAGACAATATCCCCCAAACCATGTGCCAGCACTCAGGGGCCCTCCAATCACTTTTGCTGCTGTTCCTCCCACCGCTGGAGCCCAACCATCTCTTCATCATACCTTTGCGTGTGCTGGGCTGGCTCCCTGAACCGTGAGACATTAGCCCTGGCCAGTGATAGGTCCACAGCTGGTAGTGATGTCTGTCAGCTCTTGGATAGCATGGGTGTCCACCCTCCACCCTTACCCCACTGGGTTCAGACTTCACGACAGCATAGTCAGGAGGTCAAATCTGATTTGACAAGTCCCTGGGGGGTACAAGAAGCTGATGAGCTTTGATTTGACTGCTAACCCAAAGTTGGAGGTTTGGGCACACCCAGAGGTACCTTGGAAGAAAGTTCTGGTGATCTACATCCCAAAAACCAGCCCTTGAAAAAAGCCTTTGGAGTAGTAATGTTCTGACAAATACAGGATCACCATGAGTTGGGGTCTACCCCACTACAACAGGTGATGGTCGTATCCTATTTAACAGATAAGGAACTGAGGCCAGAGAGATGAGGAACTTGGACTGGTCCTTGGTTCTGTCTCATGATCCCTTGCCATGTCCTCTCTCTGTTGGCTTTAGGGCCCTCTTAGGAAGTGGACGGGTCTTTCGGTGGCAAGAATGCTGCCTGGCAGAGCAGCTGGTCTTCTGGTACAGAAAAACTCATGATGCCCTTTGTTGTAAAGCTGCTCTGATGCATTTCGGATTTTGTCAGCTCTGAGAAGGGGACCCCACCTGCTGGGCCAGCCAGGGGCATTTGTGCTGGAGAAGAGGAAACTGGAGTAGTGTGTGGTGGGCCACAAATCATCTCCCACAACCCTCTCTCCTAGGTTTTATTGGGCACATAACAGCCAGATTAAGGATGACATTTCCCAGCCTTCCTTGCAGTTAAGTGTGGGCCCATGTGACTATGTTCTCACTAATGAAATGTCAGTGGAAGAACTGTGTGCAACTTCCTTCTCACTGCCCTGCTCCTCCTCCCTTTTCCCTTCCCTGGGCAGATCAGACATGGAGGTCAGTGGGTCTCAGCCCTCAGGACCAGGACAACCTTCTGGGAACTGATGGAGCAACAAGACAGAAGGAACATGTGTCGCTAGCTCCTGCTCACCCTCCATGTACTAGTATGACACCGAGTCAGACTTCTATTTCATTTGAGCTACTCTATTCTGGGGTCTCTTTGTCATGGCAGTGTAACCTGGAGCCAACTAATACAGGCAGGATTGCGGCGCCCGACCATCAGAGGACCATCCTGTGTGGGAAGACCCAAATTGGTGAGCAGAGGAGTACACCATGGAACCAATGGGGAGCCACAAGGGTCAGAGTCCATCTCAACTTAAGGAAGCTCTAAGTGTGGAATGAGCAGCATTATGTGGTAGTGAGCTCCCCATCAGCAGAAATATTCAAGCAGTGGCAGACACACAGCAACTTTCAGTTAGAAAGTTTAGCACCTTTCAAATAAAGCACCTTATAGTTTACAAAGAATTGCCATGTTCATTCTAAAATGAACAGTGTCCCTTCAGGGTGCTGGATGACCTAGGGGAGGCACAAGGGACAGGTCAATCCAAAAGGTAGCCTAGGTGCTAGGGTACACTTAAGAGAAAGGAGCTGGGCGGCTGGAGGCTGGGACATCTAGGGATGGCAAAAGGTTCTGGAAGGGAGGTGGAAAGACAAGTAGATAGCGTTCTAGAAGCAAGACTTCTGGTTGCAATCAAAGGTCTTAAAATCTCTCTGCAACCTTAGGCAAGTTCTTCTCTGCTGGGCCTCAGCTCCGCTGCCTGTAAGGCTAGAGGGGTGCCCCTTTCCCCCTAGACATCTTCTCCTGAGGGGATCCCCACCCACCCTATCTCCCACTGTCAGAGAAAGAGCCCAGCAGCTGCACTGAAACTCAACCGCAGGCAAGGCTGGTGAGAATCAATGCCCCAGGGCTCCATCACCTCCTGGGTGAACTGATCAAATTGCAGTTTCCAAACCTGTAAAACCTGTCAGTGGCTCAAGGCTCAGAGGTGAAGGAAAACCTCAGCAGCAGGAGCAGCAGCAAAATCTCCACTGACTCCAGGTAAATGAGAGCCTGAGGGGTAGCCAGCCAGGCTAGAGACCAGAGCTGCCTTCTCCAGTAAACTCAATTCATGGGCACCAGAATTAGAGTAGGGGAAAAAGTCCTTAACTCTCAACCACCAGCAGATCCCAGAGTCCTCAACACAGCCTCAATCTTATCCACATCATGGGAGCAGTGAGTCTACCTAGACCCCCACAAGCCTCAACTCCTTCATCTATAAAATGGGGTTGATAATAAATCCTGCAAAATGCTGGGCAAAGGGACAGGGCTGAAACAGCTACAACAACAAGGATACAATGGTGACAAAGATACTCCAGGGTGGGGCTCCGAGGGGGAGGGGCCCCTGAACTCTCCCACCCCATACCTGCCTGTTGCTGACAACATGCCTCACAGACCCCTGCTGCCGGTTTTCAGTCACCACTGCTTCAGATAACAATTAGCCAGGCAGCAGCAGGCACGAGCTGACAGCCCCCATTAGTCGCCCCAGTGTCTCTGAGCCCAATCTGCCTGCAATCGGCTCCTGAATTATTTATTCTGTTGTTTGTTTAAAGATACGTGGCCTGCCAGTGACAAGAGTGAAAAATGTCCCTGCTCCACAGGAGTGACACCTCCCAGCTCCTCCCATTCACACCTCCTCAGTCCTGCTGTCCCCAGAATTAATCACCTATATCCCACCTAGTGTCTCCGTGGCCCCTGTTGTCAACAAGCTGAGAGACAGTGGAGACAAGGGCGCTGGCCTTTGGCTTTTGCTGAGGGAAGAGGTAGCACTCATCCTCCCCTTCCAGAAGCAAGGACTGGGAATTTGGATCTCCCCTCTACATGCCTCTACACTCCTCCATGTATGGCAGAGGTCAGAACTGGACCCTGTCATAGAGGACTGGCTCAAAGCAAAGGCAGAGATGACAAATGTCAGCATGGCACTGTTAGAGTTCTCTGGGGAGGTCACTGCCCCTATTGTTCCCTCTGGCCTATCCCAGAACCATGAGGGTCACCCTCTGGGGCCAGAGTTAACTCAAGCTAGCTGCTCTCAGAGAGGGGCTGATGCCCACCAACTCTCAGAGGGGAGCTTATGACAGAGTCACCAGGACGTGTCAACCACTAGAAGGAGTGTGAGAAGCCAGACATACTGCTGCCATCTGAAACAGAGAGGCTATATGAAAGACACTGTGGTTGGGCAAAGGCCAGTCAGCCTACTCCCTTGCTGTGTGACCTCAGGAGTCACTCACCCTCTCTGGGCCACAGCTGGTGATCAACCCTAGAGCCCTTCCCAGGCCTCGCACAACTTCTCTGAAACTCACTCAACAGGACAGTTGGCTCTGGGAAGTGAAAAGTCCTGTTTGGGTGTAGGAAGGGCCTTCCCTCCTTTTCAGTTCATATTCCCTCTAGGGGAACAGTGTTGAGAATGGAAGGGAAGAGAAGATGCAGCACCTTGGGCCCCACGGCAGGGACCTAATAAGAGGTGACCGGCTCACTCTGACCCTTGCCTCCAGCCCAAACACACGAGGGTGGGAACGTCCCCTGTTTCTCCTGATCTCTTGGAAGATGACAGCAAGACCTTCACTATAGAGTCTTTGCTCTGGGCTTTCCTGCAGTCTAACCTAACTTTCTCTTCCTGTGGTTGAAAATGCTCACATCTGGCCTTTCCTCTATACTGGAGGGAGAGAACAGAATGCCCTCACCCACATTTAAAACTCTGGGTGAGGGAGTGTCTTCCCCCCTCCCCCCATTAACAGAGGTCCCCACCCCAAGACTGTTAGAGAGGGAGGAGGCAGGAAGCTGCTATTTAAGCAAGCCATCTGGGCCATTTACAGAATATTCAGGGAGGAAGCCAAAGCCTGCAGTGGGGCTGGGTGCCCATAGCGCTCCCTAGGTTCTAGAGAAGGACCCCACCCCATGCCATCTCTGAGCAGCTGGAAGTAAGGTTCATGAAGGCCCACCCCACAGGCTGCTGCCCTTGAGGCCTCATCCCAGGGTCGAGGCTTCTGGCTGAGAGGTCCATTAGCAGAGGTCAGGTCCTGCTCCTGCCACCTGCTGGCCATCTGACCTCTGAGTCCAAGCCTGCATCCTCTCACTGTATTAATTACTCATGATACAAGCACCCAACTGTCAAGGTTGCTGTGAGGATGAAAGTGGTACGAAGTAACTCTTCATACAGCAAGGCTCCAACAAAGGTTACCAACCATTACTTGTCCCCCGAGACTGTCTCAGGGTGTGTCTGTCTGTGTATGCAGACTTGTCCCTCATATCCCCTGTCCCTCTATGTCTTTGCTCAGAGGGTTGGTTCTGCTCCTTCCGATAAGCAGCCCTGGAGGGTTCTGTCCAGCTCAGGCCTGGGGTCTGCCCCTCAGATCCTGAAGCCCCCACCCCTGCCTTCCTCATCCCTTACAACTAGGACCCTCTCTAATGCCAAGGTGACTTCTGAAAGCCCCTCCAGATACCCCACATTTAGCTGGCCTGACTAAGGCCTGGGTCTCCATCTCTCAGGACCCAGCTAGCGGCAGCTGGATAAAGCCAAGCTGGGGTGTTACACTGCTCCGGCACCAGGGCCTCCCCCAGTGAGCAGTGGGACTCTCTAGAGGGGCTTAAGGGGGGCAGGCAGAGATGTGGGCCTCAAACTCACTGCCATCAAATCGATTTTGACTCATGATCAAAATGATTTTGATCCTATAGGACAGGGCACAAGTGCCCCATAGGATTTCCAAGGCTGTAAATCTCTATGGAAGCTAACTGGCTCATCGTTCTCCCACAGAGCAGCTGGTGAGTTTGAACTGTCAAAAGGTTAGCAGCTGATGCTTGACCACTGCACTACCAGTGGACCGCAGAGCTGACAAATTCTGGGATCTCACATCACCTTGCATCACCGCCTCCCAAAGTCTCACCCCACATGGGGCAGCGATCTCTGGAAGAGCGCGCTAAGGTGGCCTGGAAGTGAGGACCCTGAGGTTCCTTTCTCTAGGCTTCCAGGGCAGGGCAGACAGGGTGCTACCGGTGCCTCAAGGTTAGCCCTGAGCTCCCTCTGGACGCTCACCAGTGACCTCAGGGTTCTGTCACTGTTTCCCCTCTCCCTGGAAGGCAAGGCTAAGGGTGGAGCTCGGTCAGTCTGAGGCAGAGCGCTCAACTCAACAAGCTCCACTGAGGAGGCAGGGCCTGGGTGGGCCAGGAAGGAGAGGGGCGGGGCCAGGAGCATACCTGGGGCCTCGAGGTTCTCGCAGAGCTCAGACTTGGCCTCTCCGTTGGGCCGGAAGCTGCCCTTCTGTGTGAACTTGTTGGACATAGTGGCGGCGGTGACGACGGCTTTCAGGCTTCGCTTGCGCTTGGGCACGTTCTGCTCCGGGTGGAAGAGGATGATGTAGACCTTGGGCATGTAGAGCATCCCAAGGGACACTGAGGCGCTCAGACTCACAGAGACTGTCAGCGTTGTCGTCTGGATGTACAGCTGGGGGCGAACCGGGGACGATGTCAGAGCGGGCTCTGCCCCGGCCTCGCGGACCCTGACCCAATCCAGAGCCCAGCACCCACCCAAGGGCATTGACTGCACTGTACACCGCTGGTGTGGGCCAACAGCGAATGTGATGTCATGGTGACCTAGTGGACCTTTACACCAGAATTCATGAGGTCAGACCCTGGCTCCACCCCTTCTAGCTGTGTGATCTTGGACAAGTCACATTCTGATGCCACTGTTTCCCCGTGTATAATATTGGCGTGATAATTAAAGTACTTTCCTCCCAGAGCTGGTGTGAGGATTAAGATTTAGATAAAATATGGTAACTGTGTAACCGATGCCTGGTAAGTGCCATGGACGTATTTGTGATTGGTGGTGGTGGTGGTTATGTACCGTGGAGCCGATTCCAACTCATAGCAACCCTGAACAGCGTTTCCAAAGGTGTAAATCTTTACAGGAGCAGAAAGCCTCATCTTTCTCCAGCGGAATAGCTGGTAGATTCGAACTGCTGACCTTGCAGCTTGCAGCCCAATTCGTAACCACTACGCTATCAGAGCTCCTTGTGTTTGTGATTATGATACGTCATTTTTGGGAAGACATCCCCAAGAAGGGGCCCTTAGACCACAACTGACCTTTCTCAAGAAACTGTGCAGTGCTGGAAGTCAGTTGTCTTGGATTAGTCCCCTGTGGCTGTGTCATACAGCCTGTTGGACCTGGCCCCCCACTCAGTGACTGCCACCCCCAAAATGCCACCCCGTACTGAGCAGGCTGGTGCCATAGGAGCCACTGCGCCCAGCAGGATCCACAGTGGCAGCCCAGTAAAAGCTCATTTCACGCTCGCTCGCCAGTACTAACGGTGACAGATGTTTAGCAAAATGAAAGTCCATTAATCTGGATGTCGGATAATCCATTCTTCAATAGTGGGACCTTCCAGGAAAGACCCAATAATTCCCACCACCCCATCTGGGATTCCCTCCTGCCACCAGGTCTTTCCAGAGCTGAGCTGTCCTTTTGGCCTCCCTGGGTCAGTGAGGTGCCCTGGGGGACCCTAGGCTGTGACCCCTAAGTCTGAGTACTGGAGGACAGGAAATGTTCTGCCCCCATCCCACCCTGGTCTGCTGTTTCTGGGCCTTCTCCCACTAGGCTGGTGTCTGCCTAATGTGCCACCTCTTCTAAGAAGCCCCTGGCTTTCTCCCACCCTTCATGCCTGGCACCCAGCCTAACAATGGAGACATGGATCTGGGTTTGCTCCCTGAAGTCGCAGGGACCCTGAGGGAGGGGCCAAGTCTTCCCATTCTTATATTGCGCCCCATCTCCTGCCCCTATCCATAAATGCCTCCGTCATGGCCCTAGATCTAAAGGCCTTCACTTCTAATCACCTCTTCCCACGTTGAAAGAGGGCTGCAGAGGATAGCAACAGAGACAGATTGGAAGCTGTGTGCCCTGAGAACATGCTGACACTCTCTGGGCCTCAGTTCCTTCATCAGTATAATGGGATGATTGACACCTATCTTGCCCAAGCTATAAGGTTACCCCAAGCACAAACTGTGAATCCACATGGCACATGATTTAGTGGGAGAAGAGGCATGAAGCAGTCAGACAGTCAAGCTGTTCTCAAGCCCAATTAGCTGACAGGCCTTAAAACCCCACCTCCAGGCTAGAGTGATCCAGATCAAGCAGGGGGTCCATGGGGAGGGAGGCTGAGATAGTGATGAGGTGCTTTCATTTGCCACCAAACTGGAAAATATCACGAGTCCAGGGTAAATAGAGCCTGTTCTTCAGGGCTCTAACATCCTTCCAGACACAGACTCTCCTCATAACTTGCACCCAACACACTCTCATCCAGGGTCACAGAACTGCTCCCTACTGCCTGGACAGCAGGAAAGGGCCTGCTGAGCCAGGAGGAGGATGCTGGTCTCTCTCCTACCCCAGGATGTGGCCAGTATGGGGTTGGTGTGTCATAATGGACCTACAGGGAACTACAGTGATCCAGCCTTGTTATCTGAGTCTTCCCCATCAGATTGGGTGCTCCCTGGGGACAGGACTGTGTCTCCCTCATTACACTGGGGGTTCCCAGAGAGCCGGAGCTGCTTCTCTTCTCAGAGTGGGGGCTCCTGGGTATAAAAGTGATGTTTCCAGGTCAGATGCCTATTTTAGACCCTCTGCCCCCACCTTGTTAATGTGGGATGCAACTGGGTCCCTGTGGAGCTGTTGGGAGCAGAGTTAGAGGGCCCTTCTCTGGGCAGGACTAGCCCTGCAGTGAAGGCTGGGTATCTGGGTTCCAGATTCTATTCTGCCTTGACCCACTGTTCACACAGGGCTCACATGAGTGTGCAGAAGGCCCCACACACTTGACTGAATGCTCTTCTGCCACCATCTTGAAATTCTCAAGGATCGTTGATCAAGAGGCCTCACATTTTCATTCTGCACTGGGCCCTGCAAATTCCGTAGCCAACCCAGAGCACACACACTATTGTGGGTGCTCATTCTAGTTTTTGTTGTTGCTGTTTGTCATCCAAGAAGCCCTTTCTGCAAATAAAAATTGAAGGAGGGATGTCAACAGTTCAAACTTAAGCAAAGTTGCTCTGGAGAACTCCTGTCTGCTAGGGCCTCTTCCGCCCAGCATGGGTCCTGGGTATTTTTCTAGCCAGCCCAGACTGTTCGAGGGGCATAGCTTCTGGGACTCTAGTATCCTTACTATGGAAGGCAGAGGGAAAACTAAGGAATCACGGTCAGTGCATGATGCCCATGTGCTCCTCGGGTGCCAACTACATAGGGGTGAAGACTCCTGGGGATGGCCAGCCCTGTGCACAGAAGTGGGGTTGCCCATCCCCAGTTTCTTTTCTTGTTCCTGGGTCTGGTATTCCTACCTCACCACTGAGGCCTGCCTCAGGTTAGGGCATTGTTTCTGGAGCTCCCATGCACATTGTCACCAAGAGGCGGTAACCCATTAGCCTTTATCAGAAAAGTAATGGTCCTATAGAAATGGTAGGCATCCCTGAAGGGACAGGACCCAGATATAAAGGGGATGCTTAAAGGAAAGCATAGTGAAAATGGCCTGAAGTATAGGACTTCACCTTCTCTCCCATTCACCCATCTCTCAGCTCGGTGGTGCTCAAATCCTACCATTCTCGTTTACCTCTTTGGTCAGAATCCTGCATTAAGGATTCTTACTAATCACACGTTCCCCAAAGGGAAACAGATTGTCAGAACTGGGTGTGATGGGGGCGGGTGGAAGCTCAGAAAGGAGCAGCTGTAGATTATTAATTTCTCTGTAGGGATAGGGTGGGAAGGGGCACTGCCTGCTTTGTGCCTCCACCCAGGCCAACCCTACGGGGGTATTGGGATCCTTCAAATCCATACAGACCAGATAATGAACTTCTCCCATACCTGGCCAGCCTCCCGGACACATCCTGCCCAAGGCTGGCTGAGTAGTAACCCCACACAGTGGAGAGACCCGCTCTAGACGGCTCAGGATAATGCCACATTGCTGCGGTGTTAAGCCCTGGAAATCCTGGCTAATGCTGGGAAATCCATCCGCCTGCTCACCAGAGCGGCGCAGACAGCTTCACTCTGCGACAGCACCTGCCCCCCGGGGACGTGCTCAGCTGCACATCTGCACACACATTTGGCCACACATGCATATCTGCTCATACACGCCTATATACACACGCACACTCACCGCTGGTTCAGACATACCCAGGCTGACATACCTAGGCTCACACACACACACACACACACATACCCCTCTTCATGCACACTCATGTACATCTGCACACAGACCTGGGCACACACATGCACCAGCACATATTAACACCTACCCTCCCATCTGCACACACACCTGTGCACACACACACTCCTGGGCTTACACATGCAATCTGCACACTCATCATATGCCAGCAGCCCTTGGTTCACACACCAACTCATCCCCACTCAATCTGCAGGCGTGCACACATACTATGAGGAGGCTTGAAAAAGTTCATGGAAAAAATGGAATTGAAAGATAATGGAGATTTTCCATGAACCTTTTAAAGATCCCTTGTACACACACACATCCCTCCCACCCATCACTGAACATGTGTATGCTCAAACAGACACATACATGCATGTCCATACACACACACAAATTCCCACAGCCACCCACTCCAGCCTGCGGCTCCCACTGGGGCTGTTTGTAGCATGTCATGGCACAGGTCCAACCCCTAGAACTGCCCAGGGCTACCCCAGCCTCAAAAACACCTGCTGGTCTGAACCGGCAGGGACTTCAAGGTTCACTTGTCCAGTCTCTGCTCGTCCCAGGTCACATGGTCAGTCTGGGACAAAGGGGAGTCTTAACATCACACATGGCCAACAGTAAGGCCCACTTGATCCGTGGCCTGGGGCAAGTCCCTGCCTCTCTCAGAAGATAGCATCTTGAAGGCTCTTTTCAGGTTGAGAGGGCCCTCCTACAAAGGGAGAAATTAGGGATGGTAGGTCAATCTGGAAAGATAGGGTTGGCAGAAGGGGCTGGGGTGGAGGACTGGGTCCCATCATTGGAGGACTGAGGGTCCAATACTTGGGTCTGCCAGGGATCCCACTGGGAGCAGAGGGCTAGCAGGCAATAGAGGGAATTATGGGAAGGCAGAGCAAGGAGGCGTAGACACCATGCTTTCTGCCTTCCAGCTGTGCATCTCTACACCATGAGGAAGGGCCTCCTGGCATTACTGAGGGTACTTCCTCAAGTTGCCAGCATCCTGGGGTGTGGCGTGGCCTCCTCCACTGGCTCTGTGGACCTATGGGCACTAAGGAGCATGAAGACTGGGCACAGGGTCTAGTATTTCACCCTAGTATGCAGGATGGTAGTATCTCCTGGGGCCAGGCCTGATCTTGGACCTCAGACTCTTCCCTGCCAGCCCCCAAGTCTGTTTTATTGAGCCCCCAGCCCACATGACCACCATTGGCAAATATGTGACAGACTTCCCTGGTCCAAGACCAAGGGATTTGGAGTGAAGGACAGGACTCCTGCCTTGAGGAACTGTTGGAAAAGAGGTGGGCACCTACCAAAGAAGGCCCAGGGCAGGTAAGGTGTACCAGAGCTGCAGGGGACAATGTGGACTGGAGAGTGGGGGGTAGGGATGGAGGGACAGGAAGGGATGCTCTTGATATAGAGTCAGGGTCAAATTCATTTGGGCCACCTACTGGCTGTGTGACCTTGTGCAAGTCATTCCACCTCTCTGTGCCGCCTTGTCCTCTTCTGTAAATGGGGAGAGTTATCCCTACCAGGCTGCTGTGGGGCCTAGTGGTCATTAGGTAGAATATGTGGCACTTGGTGGGCAGCCTCACTGAATGCTAATCCTCCTTAGAGCTCCACCCAGGCTCATAGCTTTCAATGCCATCCGTATGTCAATTCCTCCTACAACAACATCGCTAGCCCGGACCTTGCCCCTGAACTCCAGCCTCAGCCAATTTTCAACCACTGACTGGACAGTGCCCCTTGGATGTGCAATGGGCACCCCACAAAGGACCTTCTGACCTCATGCCCACCAGGGCTCCACCTTCTGATGCTCAGATCACAGACCATGGAGTCCTCCTTGACTCTTCTTTGTCTCCCACCCTCATGGAATCCATCAGAAATCCTGCAAGCTCCACCTCCAAACACAACGGAATCTATCACTTCTCACCATCTGCTGTCACTGCCCTGGTCCTGGCTGCCATCACCTTTTGTCTAGGTTATTACAGTGACTTCTAAGCTGCTTCTGCCCTTGCCTCCTTAATGCTCCACTCAGGACCCAGAGTGGCTCCCTTCTCACTTACAATAAAAGCAGTATCCTTCCCACAGCCTCCCCAGCCCTACACCACCTGCCCAGTTACCTCTCTGGCCCCGTTCCCCACCCTCCTCTGTTTCCTCAGCTCCAACCTCCTACAGTCAGATATGGAACCTAGACCAGGAGCTGGTGTCTTCAGTCCAAAGTGACATCCCTGTTCCAGGCCTCTGACTTTCAGATTAAAGCCTCCCAGTTGTCCAAGCAGTGCTGGTGTAGGAATGTGGGGTAGGCAGGATGGCCTGGCAGAGCCAGTAGGAAGTGGTCCCTCTGCAGCTTCCAGCCAAAGAAGGGGAGACCCTCCAGTGGCACTGCCAGACCCCAGGCTCCTGGGTTTGGGGGCAGATTAGGTTTGGAGAGAGCAAGACCCCAGAGAGAGCAGTGGACACAGAGGAAGAAGAAAGGAGGGAGCAGACAGAAGATGGGGGCCCAGTAGGAAGAGAGATAAGAGAAAGGATAGTCTACAAAAGAAGGAAGAATGAAGAAGGGTGCAGGGGAATAAAGAGGAGAGAGGACATAACGATAAAAGGGAGGAAAAAGAGAAAATTGGAAAGAAAAAATGGGGCGGAGAGGAAGAGGCAGAGAGAAAAGGGAGGAAGAGGAGGATAGAAAGATGGAAGGGAAGAAGTAGGAAAGAAGAAGAGAAAAGGGGAAAGAGATGAGACAGAAAAAGGGGAAGAGAGAGAAAAGTGGGAGGAAAATACAGGGGGGCCCAGGATCCAGAGGAAAAACCACATGACGAAGAGAGAAGGCAGAAAGAGGTGTGACAGACATCTCTGGGCAGGGTGAGAGGCCAGGGTGTGTGCAGGAGGCTGCCCCCTGCTCACTGCTCCCTACGGAGTACTCGCCCTCGCCCACCACCCACCCCTGGCTTCCACTCCTCACCTTGTCTGCTGACTGTGAGGTGCCAAAGAAGATGGGGATGAAGGCAAGCCAGACGATGCAGGTGGTGTACATGGTGAAGCCAATGGGTTTGGCCTCGTTGAAGGTCTCGGGCACACCACGTGTCTTGATGGCGTACACGGTGCACGTGACCATGAGCAGCATGCTGTAGCCCAGCAGACAGATGAGCGACAGGTCCGAGATGTCACACTTGAGCACACCCCGGGCGAAGCGGGGGTCGAGCGTCCGCTGGTCCTGAAAGTCCACCACTGAGTGGGAGGGGTCCACCACAAACCACACACAGATGCCCAGCAGCTGCAGGGAGATGAGGCTGAAGGTGATGGCCAGCTGCGATGCGGGGCTGATGAAGCGCGGGGCGCTGACCGACCGCTTGCCCTGCTCAAAGATGCGGTAGATGCGATTGGTCTTGGTAAGAAGGGCGGCATAGCTGATGCTCATACCCAGCCCCAGGAAGATCCGGCGCAGCGAGCAGGTGCCCAGGTCGGGCTCGGCGATCATGAGGAAGGTGGTGGCATAGCACAGGAAGATGCCTGCCAGCAGCACGTAGCTCAGCTCTCGACCCGAGGCCTTGACAATGGGCGTGTCGTTGTAACGCACGAAGGTGACCACCACGAAGAGTGTGGCAGCAATGCCAATCACTGCCAGGAAGAGAGGCAGCACGGCCCAGGGCGAGTCCCATTCGAGCTTGATGATGGGGATGGGGCGGCAGCCCGTGCGGTTTTCTGTGGGCCGCATGTCGTAGGGGCACGTCTTGCAGGTGTAGCGGTCCACCTGGTACTGGTAGCCTGTGCAGGGCTCACAGTGCCAGCAGCAGGGCATGCCCTTCACTGTCTTCTTCCGCTCGCCTGGCTGGCAGGGCAGACTGCAGATGGAGCGGGGCAGCTGCTGCCCACTCCCCGGCCAGTGCATCCGCTCTATCTGGCAACGACAGCACCATGGCCAGCCTCAGGACACACGGCCCAGTGCCCTAGATCCTCCCACTGGGTGGCACCCAACACCCCCACCCCGGAATCACCCAGTTTGTTGGCTAAAAATCTAACTGGGCCCCACCAAAACTTGCTTGAATCCGACAGTTGGAGCCAAACAGGCTTCCAATACATGATTCAGACACCAATGACCCAAGGGGAATCCCAACCTCCTCCAACACAAGCCTCAGAGCCCAGCAATGACAACGCAGAGTCATGCTCAGTATCAGCAGCTGAGCAGGGGGCACTGAGACGTCCCGACTGCCAGCTGCTAAAGCTATGCTACTCACAGTGGTCCCCAACAGCAGCATCAACAAATGCTCAGGAGCTTGTCGGAAACGCAAAATCTGACCCCACCCCAGACCTCCATACGGACTCAGAATCTGCGTTTTTAACAAGATCTTCGCCCTCTAGGTGACCTGTGTACACACTGAAGTGAAAGAAGTGGTATTGTATGGAACGGCTTGGCCAAGGCGCCTCCTCCAAGCAGCAGGGGGATTTGGGTTCAGCAAAGAGTGAAGAGCAAAAGTTTAGCCAGAGGACACTTAATGTGTGCCCCTTGCTGTGAGATGTCACTCTAATTGATTTCCGACTCATAGCAACGGTAGGTATTACAGTGTGAAACTACCCCATAGAGTTTCCTAGGCTGTAATCTAGAAGCAGATAGCCACATCATTCTCCCATGGAGCCGCTGATAGGTTCAAACCACCAACCTTTCACTTAGCACCTGAGTACTTAACTGTTGTACTACCAGTGTTCCGTAATGAGGGCCTAGGGGTTAGTATTTCTTTATAACTTGATTCAAATTAGTGCTATCAGAGCTCGGAGTCTCTGAAGACACACATAGCAAAAGAGGCACAGGAGCGTTGTAACTTCCTACTGAACATGTTCTAGTATTCTGGAAAGTAAGTGAGAGGCCTGGAAAAGCTTCAGACACTGGGCAACAGTTTGACTCAAAAAATCTGCTTTGAATAAGCTCCTAGAGAGCAGCTTGGGGTCATGTTTGGGTTGGGTGTGAGTCGCTCACTTCTAGAAAAAATATAGCTGAGTGGTTCAGGATGTGAGGAGGTTACCAAAACTGAGGGAAAAGATGGGATGGGGCAGGGAATCCAAAGATGGCCTCAAGGTATAGTTTGGTGGTTGGTTACATGCAGTAGAGTGAGTTCCAACACACAGTGACCCTGCATAGGGTTTCTGAGGCTATAAATGTTTATGGGAACAGAGAGCCTCATCTTTCTCCCACGGAATGGCTGGTAGTTTTGAACTGCTGATCTTGAAGTTAACAGCCTGACTCATAACCACTACACTACCAGAGCTCAAGGTATGATGGGAAGAACACCTCAAAGAAGGATGTCCTGTGGCTCTAGCTAAGACAGGGCGGTGCATTTCTCTGAAAGCCTAAGGGTACAACAATGTTCAGAGCAACCATCTTGCAAGAATGATGAGGCAGGAAAACACCTGCGCACTGGAGCTGTGAGACTGCAGGGAGAAATATGTTTCCCTAGAGGACACAGGGTGATGTGAATGGGAAGCCATTTCCTGGATGGAAAAGTCATTGGCTCCAACGGAAATGGAATCTCTGGGTGATGCAAACAGTTAACATGCTAGACTGCTAACCAAAAGGTTCAAGTTCACCCAGAGGAATCTCCGAAGAAAGGCTTGGCAATCTACTTGCGAAAAATCAGCCACTGAAAGTCTTGTGGAGTCCACTTCTACTCTGACACACATGGGGTCGCCCTGAGTTGGAATTCACTCAATGGCAACTTTTTTCTTTTCACTGACTTCCAGATCAACTAAACACAGTTCTATTGATCACAATAGATCTTAGGTCCCTGCTAACTAACCGTGTGCTCTTGAGCAAATGCCTTGATGCCTTTGAACCTTTGTCTCCACATCTGATCCAATGATGGTAAACATAAAACCACCTGGTTCTGTTAGTCAGGGGGACTTCCATTTAGAAGTCATATGAGAATATTTTTATACAATTGCTCTGCAATAATTTATAGATTCTGGATTCAACAATATGCCTACTCATAGCACCTTCACAGACAGGATTGAACCAAACTGGCTCATTCTTCCAAATTCAGCGTTCATGAGAATTTTCTAGAACATAACTACAGTGGATAAGGAGATTCCACTGAACTTCTCCAGAATGTTAGCTTCAGGAGAACAAGGACTTTGTGTATTTCCTGTGTTACTGCTGAGTGTGCAGCCCCTAGAACAGGACTGGTGGCGCCCTAGGATAAGCACTGGATTGCTAACCTCAAGGTCAACTGTTCAAATCCTCCAGCCACTCCGCAGGAGAAAGATGAGGCTTTCTGCTCCTATAAAGACAGACAGCCTCAGAAACCCTATCTAGGGTCTCTATGAGTAGGACTGACTTGATGGCAGTGCAAACGAGCGAACAGGTTGGCATGTGAGAGATATAAGTGTCCAAAATCGATGAAGGAGTGGCTGTGTCCAAGTGGTGAAGTCCAAGGCACTGGCATGAGAGACACACACACACACACACACACACACATATCCAGTTTTAGACTCAGGAGGAGGATGAGGTGAGGCCTTCTTCTTGGGCTTAGCCTTGCCTGCTCTATGCCTTCCACGGTGACGCCCAGGCTGAGCCACTCAAGGTGAAAATGGGGAAAGTGTGGCAGATAGGTAAGGCCCAGTTTCTCCTCACCTTCTCCCATCATCTCAACCCTGCCAAACCCTGCTAGGGAGGGGCTAACAGGGTACCAAGGATGGGCGAAGGGGCCATGAAAAGGGTTTTCTGGGTGGAGATGCCTTGTATAACTGGGGAGGGCACTCTCAGGAGCCCACCTACACAACTATCCCTGCATTCAGTTACCACATCTGTAAAATGGATTGTCATCTCATAATGTCACATGCTTACAAGAGTGGTAGGTACATAACAAATGTTCTATAAGTGGCGTTGTTAAGTGCTGTTGAGTCGGTTCCAACTCATAGTGACCCTGTCTGTATAGGGTTTCCCAGGAGCAGCTGGTGAGCTTGAACTGCTGACCTTATAGTTCAAACTGACCTTGAAGGCCAGTGCATTAACCTGCAGCTGCTAACCCTGGCCTCACTTCCTCGCCAGGCCTCCATGTTCTTGGTTTCTCCACACTTTGTCAAGAGCTCCCACTTGCCTATCCTGCCTGCCCATGTCTCTTCTCAGCAAACCGAGAACATGACTAGAGGAGGGGGCTGCCAGCTCTGGCCCTGCCACACTGCATGGCCTTAAGGAAGTCTCTCTGCCTCCCCAGGGTTTGGTTTCCAGATAGTTCCTTTGCCTTAGATGGTTGGGACTAAATGAGATCATGGGTAGCAAAGCTTTGAAGGGCTTAAAGGGCTCCTCACCGGAAGAGACAATTCCATGAGGAGACAGCTAAGACGTGGCACTACTCTCCCAGGATCACAGAATGAGGCAGGATAGTCCTGAGTCCCTGCATCTTTCTAGTCCATCTACGATGTCACACAGTGTCTACCCTGAGCACAGCTCACCGACCTCACCCTGGAAGGTAGGGGCAGCTCCTTGGGGAATAAGCCACAGGCCCCTTTCTCTCCAAAAACACTGTTCTATATCACAACCTGAGACACTGAGGACCAGAAAGAGCAGTCACCACATCCCTGCGACATTCCACGAGAAATCCAAAAGACTTTCCCTTATAATCGCCTAGAGATCACTGTCATCTCTGTGTGTGAAGGACTAAGGGAGTAACTTTAAAAGAGCCCCCTGCCCACTAGCCAAGGTCAGAAAGTCCCCCATTAGTCCTGTGCCCTTGGGCTGTAAGTCCTTTTCCTCCTTACCATGTGTCCCATGCCCACCAAGCCTTTTAGCCAGTTTACTCCAGTGTGAATTCATCTACCCTTGAGAGTGGGGAATACACATGAAGGCTAAAGCCGAGGGAAGGAACCCAAAGGGGCAGCAGAGATCCAGCCTACCCTGTTGCTCCCTTTTGGGGTGGGGGCTTCTGGCTATCAGTAGCTGTCTCCTTGGGTCCCTCTCTCAGGGACCCTCCCTCCTCCTGCCAGGCACTTACTTTAAGGTGCAGGTGGTCAGTCCAGGAGCCGATGACCTTATACTCAGCAGAGCCATTGCGCAGCTGATACTGGTAGATGTCATAGCGCCCGGGAGCATCTCCATTCTCATTGAAGGTCACCGGGTTCCCTGCAATGCCTGCAGAGGGTGTCACACTAAGTGTCTTGACTGAGCCTTTGCCCAAGGGCAGGATGGATGCTGGGTCTTCTTCCTGCCTAGCTCACAGCAGAATATCTCTTGGGAGCCCCACCACCACCACATAAAAGCCCTTGGGGACATGTGGGAAGACCCACCCACACCCACACAGTCTCAGGAACCCCACCTCCTCCTGGCTGGTTGTTTGGCCTAGTACAGCAGGGTTGGGACCCGCATCATACTCTCTCACCTGAGAAGTTGACGTTCCGGATGTATTTGAGCAGCTGGGTGCCGTCCACAGGATCCAGTCGAGGGCAGAGCCCCACACGACCCGGGCACAGATCACGGTGCATGGCATGCAGTGCGTGGCCCATGGCGTACACAGCATCAATCACAAACTGCACCTTCCCCTCCTGCTCATACGCTGAGTCCTGCCCGATGCGTTCTCGGTCTGCAGCGAAACACCCAGGGTGGGGGCGTCCTTGAGGTCAGCCCACCACCCTCACAGAGGGTGCAGTAGAACCAAAGTCGCTCTGTAGCACCCCAGGATGCCCAGGTCCAGTCCAGTGTTTTCTCTATCAACCCAGGTGACGTCTATGTGGAGACACCTGGAGAACTGACCTGAGAGGTGAAGGGGAAGGTCCCCAAGTCCCCAGACTAACCAGTGAAAGCAATGACCCAGGGGACCTCCTAGAGCTGTGGCTGTCCACCCCCCCACCCCCACAGCCTGGCCTGGGGTACTCACAGGAGAGGTGGCCCCTCCCATGGTCTGGGAAACAGCCAGGACAGGAGCTGTATCTGTCAAGGAGGGGAGGCAGCCTGGGCAGTCCCTCCAGCTATAGAGAAAGGTGCCCACACCCCAGGATACAAAGGGCAACCTGAGGCCTAGAGACGGCGAGACACAGGAACAGGCTTCAGCCATTTCCAATTACCCCAGACACCAAAAGTTACCATCATCCCCACCAACTCTTCAGCCACCTCAGTAAACCCTCCCTCAGTAGCCAGGGTGAGTGGGTTTTGCAAATTGTGGAATCCACCCCAAGTCCTTTCCAACTGCAAACTCCACAGCAGCTCCCCAATCATGGTCTTGGAGATCTGACCTCTCCCCATCCTCCATGCCTGTCACTTGGCCCTGGGCACACACAGTCTCTTATAGGACCCTGTACAAGTTTCTGGCCACCTCAGTGTCCTCATCTATAAAAAGGGAACACTAATCCTGCCTCACAGTAACAAATGGGGTCTTAAAAACTCATGAGCAGTCATCTAGGATACAACTGTTGGTTTCTCCCATCCAAAGCAAAAAAGAGTAGAGAAAAGCAAAGACTCATGGAGACAGTTAGTAAGATGGACTAACGGACCAGGTGAACATCAGTTAGCCTTTACCACTCTGAGACCAACGACCACTACCAGCTGCTCTGAAAGGGACCCCATTAGAAGGTCCTGGATAGAATAGGAGAAAGAGAGAGAACAAAACTTAAAATCATAGAAAAGACTAGGCTTACTGGTTAAGTAGAGACAGGTGGACTATTTGATAGGTGACGCTCCCAAGACTTCAGGTCTAGAACTGAACTCGCTTCCATGGATCCATTTTCAGCCAAACAATAGACAGGTGGTACTGTGGGTAATGTGCTGGACTGCAAGGTCAGTTTGAACTGCAAGGTTGGCAGTTCAAGCTCACCAGCCACTCCTCTAAAACCATATACAAGGTCGCTATGAGTCGGAATCAACTCCACGACGCTTAACAACAACATAAGAAGAAAAATAACACTAAGGAGATACACACTCCTTAGAATACTCAACCATTGCGATCAAAAGGGAAGCATTAAATCAAGGACAAAGTTCAGAAAGGTTAGGAGAGAAGGAGGAATAGAAACAAGGAACATGGGGAGGAAATGGGATACATGATGTTCCATTGTAGGAACAGCAATCAATGACATGGAACAAAATGTTTATGCATAATTGAATAGAAAACGGATTTCCTGTGTAAGTCTTCACCCAAATCACAATAAAAGCTGAAACTAATAATAATCCTGCCTCACAGTGTTCCTGAAAAGATTAAATAAAATAAGCTATGGAAACTATGTGTCACAGATTAGGTAACTGTTGATGTTGTTAGGTACCAAGTCAACTCTGACTCATAGTGACCACTGCGTGGTCCTGCGCCATCCTCACTATTGTTATGTGTGAGCCCACTGCTGCTGCCACTGTGTCAATACATCTCCTTGAAGGTCTTCCTCATTGATGGTGACCCTCCACTTTATCAAGCATGATGTCCTTCTTCAGGGAGCCGTCCGTCCCTCCGGATAACATATTCAAAGTACGGGAGACAAAGTAAGTGGTTAGAGCCCCCTAGGGACGAAGGCAGGACAGGCAAGTGTTGAGAGGAGGAAGGGAGTGGCTCTGAGGTGAGAACCTGAGGGCTAGTAGTGGTGGGGTGGACGGACAGGTGGACGGACAGGCTGCACCTCAGACCCCCATCCAAGGTACTTCTGCTCCAAGGGTGGAGTAGAGAGAATGGGCAGGGCACTAGGGAGGCCCTGCTTCTCCTTCCAAGGACCCAGCCCTGGATGTTTGAAGAAGGAGCAGCTGGACCCATAACTGGTGTGGTTCTCCACACGCCCCCACGCCAGGCCCTGACTCCTCAGCTAGGGCCATGTCACCCAGGGCCTTCGTTGGCCTGGCATTTCTCTTCCCCACAGCTCTGGGAGAGAAACTGGACTGCCCTCTTTTTGTGCAGGGGGTAACTGCAGTTTGCAGGGGGCTTAGTGATGTGCGCAGAGTTGAAGGAGTCCTGACACCTAACAGGTTTTCAGTACGTACCTGTGGGTTGACCCGGCTGGTAAGTGGCAGAACTGGGATTTGAACCCAAGTCTCTCTGGCTTCAAATGAATTTCCACATCCTTGAACTGCCCCTCTCCTACACTCCCTCCAGCCCTTGACCTGCTTCTTTCTCCCTTTTGCCCAGGCCCTGCCCCCAACTGTCTGGCCAAGTCTCACCAAGAATTAAGGACCTCCTGTTTAGAGGTCTAAAAGAGATAGGTGGCAGAAGGTAGGGGACTCAGAATATCCCTTCCCATGGGTGGGAAGGACTCCCAGGCCAGGCAGGGGCACTACAGTTGTGGAGGAAGCAAAGCACATTGGAAGAGAGCTATTGGAAGAGATAAATTCCAGACACATGGTGGCGTTGACAGCAGCAACAGTTTGAAGATGTCCTAATTGTGTCCCAGGGCACAGTGAGGCAGAGATGTGTTTGGCTCTGCCACGGGTGACAGCCAGCCGGGGAACCATCCGGGAGAGGATTTTCTCAGTCAAAGCCCCGCAGCTGTGGTTACTACAGCGACTGCAGCCTTTGTCTGCAGGTTGTAAATTGTAATTGAAATGAGTTTTCAAGGTTGAAATAATCAGAGTTCCTCCTTGTCTTCCCCCTCACCTCTCCACAACTCACCCTGCCCAACAGCAATGCTCGGTCTAATGCGCATCTGCAAGTTTGTACACCTCACAAAGGGTACACAAAACAACCACATCTACACTGATGCCTTTGCACATCTACACGTATACTGTAGCAACTACACAAACCTGCATGCATTTACACATCTGTCTGTATCACATATACATGCTCAAACGTAGAAATATAAACATAATGTATGTATGTTTTTATTGGGTGTCATGGAATCAATTCTAGCTATAACAACCCCAGAGAACTCCCCTATAGGGTTATCTAAGCTGTAATCTTTGCAGATCAACAGATCTTTCTCCAATCTTTAGGTTAGCAGTCGAGAGCTTAACCCCTGCACCAACAAGTTCCTTACACATATATATGACTGGGCTTCAAAAAAGTTCGTGCAAGAATGACATCTCTTAATTCCATTTTTCCATGAACTTTTTGAAGCTCCCCCGGATGCAGCTAGACATTTAACATGACACTTACTTGTATACAAGCATGTGGTCCTTGAGATTCACTCACTGTCTTTGGCAGAGGAGTCCCAGAAGCAAATTCTAACAATGATTCAAGTGCAAGTTGATTTATTTGGGAGGCGATGCTAGGAAGCACCAGTAGAGAAATGCAGAGGAAAGATGGGAACGGGGAGGCAACTGTGCGCATGAGCAGATGATTGCTGTGAGCAACGGGGGGCTCAGTCCTGCTGAGGACCTCCAGGAGAGTGTATAGAGCATGCTGCAGAGTTGTCCCATCTGAGGGGACACACACCCCAGCTCCAGCCAGTCTTAGGCTAAGGGCTGCTCCCAGAGACATTAACTCCATTGGTACACACTGGGGCAGTGAGCGCTGAGTGAAATAACGCAGCAGTGTCTGCTTTGACATGCACACATTCACACGTGTAATCGAGCATGTTGTCGTGTGCCGTCAAGGCAATTCAGCTCATAGCAACCCTGACGGACAAAATTTCATAAATCTTTATGAAAGCAGACTGTCACATTTTCTACCAGAGTGACCAGTGGGTTCAAACTGCTGACAATTTGGTTAGCAGTCACATACTTAATGGCTGCACTACCAGAATTCCTGGTCTTTATGGGAGCAGATCACCAGATCGACGAATAGCTGGTGGGTTTGAACGACATATCTTTTGGTTAGTAGACTGGCACTCATCCATTGTGCAACCAGGGTTCCTTGTCATCAAAATTGGTATATATGTCTACATAAATGCTATACAAAGGAGCTCTGGTGGTGTAGTGGTTACAAATCGGGCTGCGAACCACAAGGTCAGCAGTCCGAAACTACCAGCTGTTCCACGGGAGAAAGATGAGGCTTTCTGCTCCCGTAAAGATTTATAGCCTCAGAAACCCTGTACAGGGTCGCTAAGGGTCGGAACCGACTTGACGGCACTTAACAGCAACAACAACAAATGCTATACACACATCTATCTATCTATCTATCTAAACTTGCATTTTCATACAACAATACAAACACACCAGTTTTCATCCTTGGGCAAACTGCCAGGGAGTAGGGCAAGATTTCCCCAGATCCTCAGAGAGAGCTGTCTGGTGTAATGAGCAGACAGACACATCCACCCAGCTCCTGGGTCAAGCAGCCCAATCTCCAGAGCTTCAGTTTCCTCAGATGTACATTTAGAGCAATAAAATTTAGTCTGAGGGGATGTTAGTGTCCCTGGGTGGCCCAAACTGTTAACATGCTCAACTTCTAACTAAAAATGTGGAGGTTAGAGACCACTCAAAGGCCTTTTAGGAAACAGATCTGGTGATCTATTTTTGGAGACCAGCCATTGAAAATCCTACACTAGAAACAACTGGCTTGGGTTTGGAGAGGTTCTTGAGGGGATAAGCAGAGCCGGCAGGTGTAAACAGCCAGCACCAGCCCTTGTGCATAGAGTTCCAGAATCACACTTTTGCTCTTCAGCCCCATGCCATGGTTTTTGCTGGTTCCTACCCTCCATTAAGTCAGTTATTTTCCAGTCATGGGTATCTCTAAACAAAGCATCCCTGTCTCCTCCATCCCTAGGTCTAGTCTGGGCTCTCAAAACTCAGCCTGGGCTCTCCGCCAACTCCTGCCCCAGTGAACACTGGGCCCAGATGCTTCTGGGAAAGGGCTAGTGATTGGGACAGATGGAGATAACTCAGAGATAAAGAAACTGAGGCTTAGCAAGATGAACCAACAGACCCAGCAGTGGTTGGGACTCCTGACTCCCTCTCAAGTGCTCTTTCTTTAGCTTCTGGAGCTCTCTGGGGCAGCCCAGAGCTGTTCAGCCTTGAGTTAGTCACTGCACATCTTGAAGAAAAACAATTCTTGCAGACCCCCAACATCTGACCCCAGGGTGAAAATATTACATGAGATGCTAAAGTCTTGGTTAGCACAGGGATTGCCCATTGCAAAGGATCATTGCAGCAAACAAGCTGTGTCTCTGTAACTGCTAAGATCACTTCTAGAAGGCCAATAACATGAAAAATGCAAAGTTTCAAAATCCTCATAAGGAGTCCTGATAGCACATATGATTAAGCACTCAGCCTCCAAACCAAAGATTGGTAGGTCAAATTCACCCAGTGGATCTGCAAAAGAAAGACTTGGCGATCTGCTCCTATAAAGATTACAGCCTAGAAAATCCTACGGGACAGTTAGTTCTACCCTATCACATGGGGTTAATAGGAATCAGAAATGATGCCATGGCACCTAACAACAATCCTCATGGAACTCCTGGGTCCCTGAAAGTCTGACCTCAAGAATATATGCCCAGATGTCTACAGACCCATTTGAGAAATGTCTATCTGCCCCAGGAGCAGGATGGGACCAGCTGAAAAGCTCCCATTCAGCCACTCACTTGCTAGGTGAGCCTGGACCAGTTGCTTAGCATCTCTGAGCATCACTTCCCTCATCTGAAGGGTCCTAAGAAGCTCTGGTAGCGTAGTGGTTACGAATCGGGCTGCGAGCTACAAGGTCAGCAGTTCGAAACTACCAGCTGTTCTGCAGGAGAAAGATGAGGCTTTCTGCTCCCGTAAAGATTTACAGCTTCGGAAACCCTGTACAGTGTCGCTAGGAGTCGGAACCGACTCCACGGCACATAACAACAACAACAAGGTGCTAGAACCATTAGAAAAGAATAATGCCTATAGCAGAGGCTACATCCAGCTCCCAGGAAAGGTGGTTTCCTGCTGCAGGCTCTGAGCCTGGACTCAATTCTCCTCCACTAGGCAGGATTGGGGCTGGGAAGAAGAGACAGCTCTGCTGGTCTGAGTCAAGGTCAAATATGGATGAGCTGCCATGCCTCCTTTAACCTTCCCTTCCGGATATGTCCCCTCTCCCCTACTCTCCCCCCATTGCTCAGCCTGTCCCCTTCACCTTCCAGCACCATCGATTGTTTCCATTACTGGATGACTGGCTCGTCCCCATCCACCTAGAAACATGCTGTCATTTCTCCCATTTTAAAAAGCAAACAAAAGAAAAGCCTCTCCTGACCTCACTCTCCTCCGCCAACTAGCATTCTTCTCTCTGTTCCTGGTTATAATGAAGCTTCTCAAAGGCGTGTGTCATCAACTTCTCCCCTCCGTTTCTCTCCTGAGCTCCTCCAGTTGGGGTTTTGCACCTATTTCTCCAAGAAAACTGTTCTCATCGAGGTCACCAATGGCTTCCACAAGGGTGGAAAACCCAAGGGTCAAATCTCAATCCTCATCTTGCTTGACCCATCACCAGGATATGACAGTGCTGACCGCTCCCTCCTCCCTGACGCTCTGTCTTCTACTAAGATACACAGGCTGAATTCCCTCCCACCTCCCTGGTAGCTCCCCTGCTGGTTCCTCTTCCCTCCACCAGTAACACTCGATGTTGGGGTTGCATCTTTGACCTCCTCCCTTCTCTAACCACACTCCCTCTCTTGGCAATCCCAGCCAGTCCCCTCTAAATACTGAGGACTCCTCAAACAAGGTTGACCAGATCGTTCCTTTTGAACTCCAGTTCCTATTCCACACCTGAGAGGTAGCTCATGTTCTCTATGTCCTAAACCAGACTCCTGATTTCCTCCCAACTCAGTGTGTTTTTTTTGTCCAAGACAAAAATCTTGGAGTCATCCCTGATTCCCTGTAACCCTTCTTAGTTGTACCACCAAGGGGGAGCAAGGGGTGCAGACTATACTGGGTGAAATGGTAAGAGCAGGTGACACCAAAATGACTGGCTATGAAATTTCTGTACAGTATTTCAGCAGAAATTTATGATTTTTATTAAAATATCCCTGCAGTTAGTTACAACACTAAAAACCTTCTTAGTAAGCCAATATACCTGCAAGGCTAATACTCTGTGCTAATTGACTTTTTGAAGCTTCTAATGACTGGTCAGCACTTAACAATAATGCACTGCGGTCAAGTTGTCATTATTACCCAGTTACAACGATGCTTCAAATCGGTGACTATAAGCGTGTGCCACTGTTTTGGTTGAGCATTTTTGTAGTCACCGATTTTGTCAAATTTTCTGGTGTTTTAGTCACAAGACTGTGGCAAATAGGATTTGTGAACCCATATCAATAGCCTTTTTTTTTGCGGATGAACTAGTAATTAATTAAAGGAAAAGAAGGAGAATGTTGTTGTTTTTTTTAAAGACTTCTGCTCAGTTACTAATATTGTTATAACTAAAAACGTCATTTGATGTAGAAAGGTTTTACAAAACAATTCTGTTAATATTCATATGTCTTTTTAAAAATTACATTTAAGCAACTTACAGCTGTATTTACCACATAGCAGTCTATGATTTGGAGTCGTGGTGTGGCACTGCAGGAAAATGCGATAGACTGCAAGGTCAGTTTGAACCGCAAGGTCGGTGGTTCAAACCCACCAGCCACTCCTCGGAAATTCTATACAGGGTCGCTATGAGTCAGAATCAACTTGACAGCTCTTAACAACAATAACAATTCTGTGATTAAAATTAAAATGAGCATTACTAAGGATTCTGTTTGGTATGGAAGGAGATCCATGGGGGGAGGGTAACACCATGAGTTGCACACTGGGTGACACTAACCCTAGTGATGTCATAGATCCTCTCATCTTCTTTAGCAGACTATACCCAACCACAACCTTTACAAAGAATCCAACCCGTTGTCCCACCTCCGTGGTCACCATCATCTCCCCTAGATTACAGTAACAGCCTCCTAACTCATCTCCACTGTGGCCCTCACCCCAAGTCTCCAAAGAGTGGCCAGTGATCCTGTTGGAACACAAATCGGATCACATCAATCCTCTTTCAAAATCCTGCATTGGTTTTCAGTCTCATTCTGCAGAAAAGACTAAATCCTTACAAGCTGACTAAGGACCCCTGCAAGTTGACCCCCCTCCCACCTCTCTGACCTCATCTCCTACCTGTTGCTCACTCTGCTTCAGTTCCCCAAAGCTGCCAGGCATGAGTCCACCACAGGGCCTTTGCACATGCTGTGCTCTATATGGCTCCCTTCCTGCCTTCAGTTCTTTGTTCAAGTATCGTCTAAGCAAGGCTTTCTGGCCTCCTTCTTTAAAAGTACAATATCCTTTGCCACCCAGCACCCCGAATTTCCCTTAAGGAGCCTGCCTGTGCCCTCTCTGGCCTCACTATGAGACCCTCTTTGGAGGTTCAGGGCCACACCACCACATGTCACCTTGTTGACAAGGTCGTATTGTCTCCCCAAGACAGGTCTGTTCCCATCACACAGCCCATCATGGGTTTGGGTGCACAGTCAGCCTTTGGTACATGCTGATTGGTTTCCTGCCTGAAACATGAGAAGCAGCATCTATGAAAAAGACCCAGGGTCCCTCTGGTCCCACATGGCTGATGGTTTAAACAAATCCAAGTTCCCCTAATGGGTGCCACCACCTGGCACATGATTTTGTAGTTAAGTGTGGTCAAGTTGGTCAAGTTGACTCATAGCAACCCTGTATAGGGTTTCCAAAGAGTGGCTGGTGAGCTTGAATTGCTGACCTTGCGGTTCAAATCGAATTTGCAGTCCAGCGCATTAACCCACAGCACCACACCAGGACTCCCTGGAACATGCCTGTTGTTGTTATGTGCCATTGAGTCGGTCCAACACATAGACACCCATAGAGGGTTTCCAAGTAGCAGCTGGTGAGTTTGAACTGCCATCCTGTAGTTTAAGTGGACCTTGTGGTCCAGTACCTTATCCCACAGTGCCACACCAGGATTCACACATGTCAGTGCTCCCAAATGTTGGTCTTCTTTCTTTCCCCAGGAGAAAGACTTCCTTAAGTGTCCTTTGGGGATGTGGTCATGGGAATGTCGTTTCAAGTCCAGCTTGGGACAGCCAGAAGGACCTTGGGGCTGGACATCAACTACCCTAAGGCCAGACATCTCAAAGTCTGGGTTCAAATCTCAACTTTTCGACATATACCTGTGTGGTCTGAGGCTAAGTCTTGATTTTCTCATCTGTCAAATGGGCTGCTGTGAAGATCAAATGTAGAACACTAGAGCTTGGCATGCACTAACTGTTGCATAAATGCCAGCTTGTATCATTCCTACTCTGCTGTTACGATTGTTACTACTGTTCTTACAGCACCTCCCCACACACCTCCAACCATGATGTGGCAGCCTCCTTCTCTAGGCTCCCTGAACGGGGAAAGCAGGCACTTAAATGTCTCCTATCTCCTTGTAAGCTATCTTCCACTCAGCCATCACCTGGCTGGCAGTGCTGGCAGAAAGATGGATGCCACACCTGCCTCGTTTACAGCTTTAATTCCCAAACCCGTTTCTGTGTGCCGAGGACAAATGCTGGGAGAGTAGACTGGAAAAGGCTTGGCGGCCTCAATCTCACTAGGATATAGGATGAGTCATGGTTCATCCAAAAGTGTTTTCTGTAGATCTGCTTCCATCACTTCTCTGGGAAGGCGTGATAGAGGCAGCACTTTTCTGGGGACGGGGCTCTCCAGGTGTGTGTATGGTATTTCCATTTTACAGATGAGGAAACTGAGCCCTCAAGAGGAGACATAGCCTGGAAATGTCATCATCAGGATTCACACCTAGGTCTGCAGGACTCAAACATCTGTACTTTTGAGAATGAATGAGTGTCCTTCCCATAACTTTCATCCTCACCACTTCAGCACACACCAGGCCGCTGTTGGCTGCTCTTTCCACGGGCAAGTCAGAAACCAGTTGCCACTTAGTCAGTTGTCAGAGTAGAGCTGGGATCCATAGGGTTTTCCATGGCTGATTTTGGTGGGGAGCAGATCACTAGGCCTTTCTTTTGAGGTACCTTTGGTGGACTCAAACTGTCAACCTTTCAGTTAGCAGCATGGAGGGACTCTGGCAGGCCCTAAGTGCTGGGGAATTAATGCCCCTCAGGAGTAGCCATTCACCAATGACTGATGGAAGTTGGGGATACATGTCCCAGCTGTCTTACTGAACAAGATAATGTGTTCCGCAGTGCCTCAGAGGTCCCCAGTGGGATTAAGGTCCAGTTGCCCACAGAGGTTATCTACTTGCTGTCGAATCCTGTATCCTTGACTCTATATCCCCTACCAGTGCTTCCTGTGATCCCTTCCCAAACAGTTATTTCCTCTCCAATTCTTGTCCCAGGGGAACTCAACTTAAGATGGCTCTGAAGGATGGGCTGGATATTCCCAAGTGTAAGATCCTGGGATGAGACAGTCCTTCCAAGAAGCAGGTCACCAAGCCCATTGTTGCCCTGGGGTCAGAAGGAATGGATTTGGTAAAGTGACAGGTCGTTGAGAGGAGCTTAAACATGGTACTCATCCACTGTAAGGTCTTGTCCAGGTAAAGCTTCGAGGCTGCTTATGGAGTCTGCTAGCATCATCGAGGGGTCAGAGGGGTGGATCCACAGTCTGCAGTGCAGACCGGGACAGGAGTGAGTGGGAAGCCAGGCTCTGAGAGGGGGGAGGGGAGTACACATTGCTAGAGACTACAGAAAGTGCATAGGCTGCCTGAGGGTTGAGAGAGGGCCCCCGCCACAGAGGGGTGGGAAGGAAGGAGCCAGACTGTGAATCCAGCTCTGCCTTTCTACAATGCTGGGATGTTTACAAATTGCCTGTTTCCTCTTCTGTAAAACAAGTGTTGTACCTGTGTTGGAAGTCTCTGGATGGTGCAAACAGTTAATGCTTGGCTGCTAATCGAAAGTTCACCCAGAAACACCTTAGAAGAAAGTCATGGAGATCTAGTTCCAAAAAAAAATCATCCACTGAAAACTATGGATACGTAGTGGCAAGATGGTGGACGAGGCAGATGCACTACATGGACCCTCTACAACAAAGATTGTCGTTGTTGTTGTGAAGTGCCATCAAGTTGGTTCTGACCCATAGCGACGCTGAGGAGCAGCTGGTGAGCTTCAACATCCGACCTTGCAGTTCAAACATCTTTGCAGTCCAACACATTAACCCACAGCACCACAACAATGATAAGCAAGACAAAATACAACTGACACAGATGAAAATTCTGACACCCTGAACTTCAGAAGAAAGGTTAGAGAGGTGGATGGAGTGGTTTCTGGGAGGAGAGATCAAGCAGTGAAGGTGAGAAAAGGAGACTGACTAGTGAACATGGAATATAAAATTGATGATCTTCTCTGTAAACCTTCACTCAATTCACAATAAAAAGTTAAGAAACAAAACTCTGTGGAACACAGTTCTCCTCTGACATCCATGGGTCACTATGAGTCAGAGCTGACTCAATGGTTATTGGAACCACAGTGACAGCATCCTTCATGATGATGTCCTCTCTTCTCAAGGATCCACCGCAGACAGGACCCGTACCAACAGCATCGGGTTGCTCTGTCACCCGTCTACATCTCATCCTTCCCACTCCCATATAACAACAACAAACCATTTATCAGCACCTACCATACAGAGCATTTTCCTGCCAAACTCTTAATGCATCTTATCTCTAATCCTCAACAACCTGGTGGTGGTGGTGGTGGTTATGTGCTGTGGAGTCGGTTCCGACTCATAGCGACCCTGCACAGGGTTTCCGAGGCTGTAAATCTTTACGGGAACAGAAAGCCTCATCTTTCTCCCATGGAACAGCTGGGAGTTTCAAACTGCTGACCTTGTGGTTCTCAGCCTGATTCGTAACCACTACGCAACCAGAGCTCCTTTCAACCTACTGAGATGTAAATAACTGCCTTCCCTCTTAATACAGATGAGACTTCTGAGACTCAGAGAGGTAAAGTAATTTGTCCAAGGTCACACAGCAGGGAACAGGCAGAACCGGATTCAGACCTGGAATGAGTCCTTTCTTGGCATCAGCACTCTTGGGTGTTCACCCTAACCCTTCCTGGCTCAGGCCTTCTCCCTAGGGGGCATCTCATTTTAAAGTTGGGCAGGGCCTTGGGGATGCAGAGCTACCAGCCCCTCACCAGGACCTCATGCCCCACAGATATTCCTTACCCCTCCCCTCCCCTCACCTTACCCAGAGGTGGTGAGGCTCACTGGGTCTGACTTGGGGTCACATAAGAACTCTTACCAGCCTCTGCTGAGGCTCCAAATGCAACAAGAAGGACTTGGGTTAGCTGTGACGTGCCATTGCTCCATTCCTCCTTGCAATGCATAACCCACGTCATTCTGGTCTCTCCTTCGCTCACGATCTCCTCATTACATGGAGTGCACACCTCCCCACACCCATCCTCTCCCACCTCTCTCCCCTCTTCCCTCACTCACCTGAGGCACTTAAAAAAAACCCACCCAGACATCTGGTGTGGCGCTGTAGAATAAGCACTGGACTGTGAGCCACAAGGTTGGCAGTTCAAACCCACCAGTCATTTCTCAGAAACCCAGGGTGGTTATGAGTCAGAACCAACATATGGTACTTAATAACAACAATGGCACCCAAAACCCAACACCAAATCCATTGCCACAGAGTCGATACCAACTCATAGTGACTCTGAGGATAGAGTAGAACTGTCCCATATGGTTGTGAAGTGCCATCGAGTCAGTTCTGACTTGTAGTGAACCTACATAGGGTTTCCAAGAAGCAGTTGATGGGTTTCAACCGACAACCTGGTGGTTAGCAGTCCAGTGCTTATCCTATGGTACCCCATAGAGACTGTAATCTTTATGGACGTAAATTGCCTCATCTGTCTTCTGAGGAACTGCTGGGAGGTTTGAACCGCTGAACTTTCTATTAGCAGAAATTGACACCTGTAATTGCACCCAGTACCAACTCAATCAAAAGGTCGTGAGTAAGAATCCAATGTCAGTATGTTTAAAACCTCCACAAGGAATTCCATATGCAGCAAAATTTGGGAACCACTGCTCCAGCCCAAGTACCTCAGTCCTCAGTACACTTTAAATCACCTAAAACCCAAATCAAGCCCACTGCCATGGAGCTGATGCTGACTCACATATAAAAGCCCTATGAAGGCTTTCTGAGACTGCAAATCTTTACAGGAGCAGACAGTCTCCTCTTTCTCTTTCTGGAGCAGCTAGTGGGTTTGAACCATTGTTGACCTGTGGTTAGCAGGCCATCACCTAACCCACCTAACCCACAGCCCAGGTCCCAAACCTATGATTCTGACTTAGGTGGTTTAAGGGTCCAAGAACAGTTGTTAAAGCTCCCCACTGACTCTATGCACAGCCAGAGTTGAAAGCTTCTATTTTACAGTTCACACAGTGCCTCCATTAATGCTTTTTTCACTTCCATCCCCAGACACCCTCTGGGCGGCTCACCATCAACCCCATTCCTCAGATGAGAAAGCAAAGGTCCAAAGGTCACAGGACGTGCCTGAGGCTCCAGGCAAAGCAGCCACGCTCCACTGACTCCTGCTCTGCCCCTCTTTCATCTACAGGCTGGCTGGGTAGCTCTCTACAGGCAGGCCCAAGGCTTCCCTTAGGGCGGCTAGAGAGCTGCCCTCCTCCTTGTTCACCACACATTTGGGAGCAGTCCCTGAGTCTGGACAGAGCCATAGGGACTGGCCAAGACTGTCTCCTCAGCTGTCCTTCTCATACAAAGAGATGAACCTCAGCAGACTGGACATTGGGGTCAGGAAACACGTTATCCACCTTGCCTTCCCCCAGACCTACCTAATCTCCTACCCAAGTCAGGATAACTATAATTTTTCATCCACACACGAGTACTTCTGAGAATAAAAGGGGCACAATCAATAATTAGGAGTCCTAGAAGCATAGTGGATTTGAAGCTGGGCTGCTAACCACAAGGCCAGCGGTTCAATCTACCAGTCGTTCGTGGGATAAGATGAGGTTTTCTGCTTCCCTTAAGATTTACAGCCTCGGAAATCCTATACAGGCTCAACAATCCTATACAGAACCAACTTGGCGGCCACCACCACCATCGATAATTAAGAGTCCTGGTGCGGCACTGTAGGATAAGCACTGAACTGCTAACTGCAAGGTTGGCAGTTCAAACTCACCAGCCACTCCTTGAAAACCCTATACAGGGTCACTATGAGTCAGAGACTGATTTGATGGCATTTACCAACAACAACATCAATAATAATACAGGAGAAACCAAATAATGGCCACCTTACCCAAGGGTCCAGCCTCCCATGCTGAGACGTGTCTGTACTTCTTATACCACCTCTGTAGTGATTAACTGCCTGATTAAGGCAGCTAGTTGCTGTGCAGCCTTGCTCTCTCTGACTTGCCCTCTCTGACTCTTCATATCTTCACCTATGATCTAGGGATCTTAGATTGGTGAGAGTGGATAACGATGATGTGTTTTAAGTGTCCAGAACACAGTACATACATAGTAAGTAGTGGTGTTGTGATTATTAGCTCACCCAGGAAGGCATAAGGCACATGTGCACACATTCTTAAGGGACACCTGCTCCCTCAGACACACCAACTCATGCACATACACAGTCAAAAACACTGCTAGTCCACCCGCACTCGCCTGGACAATCAGACACTGGGCTCGTTTTGGAGCTTGCCTGGGTCCCAGGGATACTCGCGGTCCCGGTGGGTCCTGACCACCAGAGAGCAACCATCTCTGAGGGTCACACTTTCTCCTCTTCTGTCCTTGATGGACTTACCCCCTGGCAGCCAACAATTCCATGCAGCATGTCGCTGGGGTAGGTTCAGCGATCCCTCACCCACCTGGCCCTATCCCCAAGCAACACCTATCAGTTTGGGCCATATACTCACATAGTCCAGAACCTGAGCACACAAGGATCCAAATGCAAATGTATCTGATAGCAATCCTACCAAGATGGCTGCCGTAGAGCTGCTGGCATAAAGCTCAGTCCTGGGTTCAAATCAGGTTCCACCACTGTCCATCTGTGGAAACTCGGGTTCCTTTACTTACCTTTTCTGAGCCTCTGTTTTCCTATCTGTGAAATAGTCTAACTGTACCTCCATGCATGGTACATTCTTTCTCCTCTCCAGGGCACCATTCAAATGTCACCTTCCCAGTAAGACCTTTCCTGGACAGTCAAAAGTTGCAGTCCCTCTCCCTGCCACACACACTCCCCTTCTTTCCTATCTGGTTTTCACTATTGCAGTTTTTCTTTCTGGCATGTCCTAGGTTACTTATTGGCCTTGTTTACTGTGTATCTTCCCATTAGAATAAAAGCTCCCAGAGATTGTTCACTCTTTCATTCACCATTCTACCCACCATGTTTAGAACCAGGCCAGAAACGTCCTGGATGCTAAACGTCCTGGATGCTACACAGGTGTTTACTGAGTGAATGAGGAAGCCCAGAGGAAAGGGATTAGAGGTCGTTTCTGTAAAGCTCCAGGCCAGGCATGCCCTGGGGGCAGCAAACCTCCACCAGGCAGCTGGAGTCCATTCAGTTCTGTGAGCCCACCCTACGGGCTTGCAGATAAATCCTAAGGCGGTCAGAGGCTGATGGCACCTCTGCCAAGACCCCAGGAGCCAGAGTCCCTCCCCTGTTCAGTAGTACATTGAGGCTCCGCCACCCAAGTGATTTCCAAGACTCTATTCCCCACCCAAGGGTATGAGACCCAGAACTGAATCCGTCTGGCCCTGCCACTTCAAGTCTTGCTCCTTTAGGACCCTGCCCCTCAGCTGCCTCCCTCTGCCACCAGGTACCAGCCAGGGGTCCACTCCTGCCTTTGTAGCCCCTCACACCCCGCCACCTTGGGCCCTTTGAGCATCCTGACCGTCAAGTATAGGCTCTTGTTGTTGTTATTATAGTTGGGTGCCACGGATTCTGACTCTTAGTGCTATATGTGACACAGCAGAAATACCCCATAGGGGCACAGATTACAAAGCAGATCGCCAGGTCTTTTATCCCGCATAACCGCTAGGTGTGATCAAACTTAAGACCTGTGGTTAGCACCTAAGCACCCCCATTACTCTGCTCCGTCAAGCTTCTTCCCTACAACCCCAGACCCTCAAGTCTCAACCTTCAGGCCTAGTCCAAGCCCTCTCTAGGCTCTGTCCAGGGGCCCCCGCCCAGCTAAAGGCCCCGCCCAGGCGCCTGCTCACTGGTGCACTTCTTGACGTGGCTGCCCTTCTTGAGCGCGTGGCGGCTTAGTTTGCAGTGAAAGTTGTCCTCCCAGAACTCAGCAAACCAAATGTTGCGCCGGTTGTTGTCCAGTGTGCGGCTGGAGAAGTAGCGGTCGAAGCCTGGCGAAGAATGAAGACATCAGGGCCTCGACCTCCCCACCCATCCCCAAACCCACTTCCCCTTCCCCATCCCCACACCACCCCGCTGGACCAGAGCTCAGGTCCCACACACACACACAAAAAAAAAAACCCAGTGTGGAACATGGGGTTTCATTCCAAATGAAAAGAGCTGTATTGAATCCCAGGGGGAACAGGTGTGATCTTACAACTGTTTCCTTCACAGAAGAGAAGCACACCGATGAGGATGCTTCCACGGCCTTTTAATCAACAACAAATGCTAATATCAGGCGTCTTTGAGAGGGTCCTGAGACTAGAGGCAGAGAGAGACTTGGGGTGGGGGCACCCTCTGGTTCTGACTAAGAGACAGGGCTAGAGGGGTTAGAGGACCAACCAGATCACACAGCAGGACCAGAACCGGTATCTTCCCGCTTTAAGTATAGAACTTGTCCATCACTAGACAGACGGCCCCATATACGCCAGAGGATTCACCAACCCTGCTCTCAGCAGAATGGTTTCCCTGCCAGGCAGGCTGGTGGCAAAAGGCCCTCTTCTTCCTCCCAAAGGCCTTCCGAGCCAGTGACCGTTCTGTGTGATGTACACAGGTAATTGAGTCTCCCAGGTTGAGTCAGAAGGACAGAGCTCAAGAGAACCCACATCGAATGGTGAGCTCCCCGTATATGTTGTTGCTAAGTGCTGTGGAGTCAGTTCCGACTCATAGCAACCCTATATTGTGTTTCCGAGGAGATGCTGGTCAGTAAACCTTATGGTCAACAGTCTGGTGCTTAGCCACGGTGCCATAACATTCTGTATATGGAATGATCCAAACCCACCCACTGCCATCACGTAGATTCTGACTCATGGAGAGGGTGGTGTGCTGTGGAGTCTGTTCTGACTCATAGCGACCCCGCATAGGGTTTCCAGGGCATAAATCTTTACAGAAGCAGGTAGTCTCACCTTTCACATACAAAGAGGCTTGCGGGTTTGAACAACTGACCTTCAGATTAGCAGCACAATGCTCACAGCACCACCGGTCTCAACCCACCGCCATCTGGTCAATTCTGACTCATAACAACCCAATATAGAGTTTGCAGGCTATAGATCTTTATGAGAGCAGAAGCCTCATCTTTCTCCCGCTGAGTGATTGATGGGTTTGAACTGAAGTACCTTCCAGTACGTCACCTACAGTACAACCAGCACTCCTTTTGGAAGGGTTCAAGTGGAAGCAAATGACTGTCCACCAGAGCTATAGGGTCTATTAGCTATTATGTGAGGGTTAATCAATGGCATCACTGACCCTTTGGGCCCAAAAATTCTTTGTTATGGAGGCTGTCCTGTGCATAACAGGGTGTTTAGCAGCACTAGATACCATCAGCATCTTCCCTCCTTCCCTCCCTACCCCTTATCAACCGTGACAACAAAAAATGTCACCAGACATGGCTAGAGGGCAAAGTCACCCTCAGTTGAGAATTGTTGCCACAGAGGGTTCTCTAATGTCCCAGAAACAAAAGGAACTTGACTGGGCAAGACCTGGGTTCAAATCTGAGCTCTTCCACTTGTTAACTGCTGCTAAGTCGGTTCCGACTCATAGTGATCCTGACTAGGGTTTCCGAGGAGTGGCTGGTGGGTTTGAACCACCGACCTTGTGGTTAGCAGTTCAATGTTTATCCTACACCACACCACACCAGGACTCCCTGAACCTCACTATATGAGTGTCTCACAGCATTGCTGGGAAGACTATGTGAGGTGTCTGTAGGAAGCCTGGCATTTGCAGGTACCAATAAGCCGCAGGAGTTGTTATTTCGTGTTGGTTATGGGTTGGGGCTGAGATGGACAGTGTGGAAACTTCCACTGCTGTGCTCCATCCACAAACACTGCTGTGTGACCTTGAGCAAGCCCCTCCCCTTCCCAGGCCTCAGGTTCTTTAAATGCTTGATGAAGGGACAGATGTCTGTGGTCCCTCCTAGCTCCATCAATGCTGGAGACTATTGAAAAGAAAGAGGGCAAGGGAGGAGAAGGTCCTGGGGGCTTGCCTCCCCCTGTGGTGACGACAGCCAGGTCCCTGCCAAATCAGGCCATTAACAGGAGCTTCGTGCCTGGCTCCCTGTGCTGTTTCAGCCAGAGCAGTTGCTCCTACCCAGGGTGACTAGGGACCCGGTCCTGAGACAAAGGGATACAGAGCAGGGCAGGTCCAACTCTATCCCCATCCCAGGTCCTGTCAGACTCAGGCTGGCCCTGCAGGAAGGCCCCTCCCCTTTGCACAACCTGATGGCAATTCAAGGCAGGATCCTAGGCAGGCAGGAGAAGGGAAGGGTGAAGGTAAATCTCTGCTAAATGAGTCTCCTGAACATGCACCCATCTCCCACGTACAACACATCTGAGAAGGGAGGACGAAAGGACCTGAATCTGGATTCGAATCCTGCCTCCCAGCCCAGAACCAGAACACAAGACGAGACGCAGGAGAGGAAGGGAGGGGGGTGTGCAGTAAGAAGGAACAGACCAGGTGGTGCTGGCAGTAGAGCGGGTGAGGGTGGGAGTCCCGCCATCTGGCCTACCTCTCACAGACATCCGCTTGGGGAGGATTGTGACGGCACCCTCTGCCACCTCCTCCAGGTGCAGCACAGGTGCAATCTTGGAGCCCCAGCTGTCTGAGCCCATCCAGAAGAAATGGCCCGTCTGGTTGGCTTTTCGTGCCGCCTCCAACACACGCCTGTGGGGACACACCCCAGCCCAGCCATGTCTGTCCACAACTGCCCAAATCCTACCCACACCCCAACTACCCTCCAGCCCACCTCACTTGTCCCCATCACAGTCTATGCCTGACCACCCACAGCTGTCTCAAAATCCTTGGTGGTAGTTCCAAGTCCATAGTTCCCCCAAGTCCTGGTCCAGGCTGACCCACAGGCCCATGGCTATTCCTCTAAACCCATCCTATACCTATCCCCACCCTAGCTCATCCCTGTGCCCTAATCCCACACCTTCCTACAAGTCCAGTGTGCTCCTCCAGGTCCACCATCATCACCACCGCTGTCCCCAGGGACAAATTTGTTCCAAGCCCACAGCTTCCTCATGTCTAACTCAGGTCCGTAGAATCACATTTGCCCAGTCCCTGTCCTCTCAGGTTCATGCCATCTAAGCCCACATCCATATTTCTTGATCTATTCTTCGTGCACACACACAAACACACACACATACCTGTATACCTTTACCCTTCTGTTCATGCTGGTCCTCACCCACCACCAGTGCCCTTTCACCCACCCCCTGTGACAAAAGTCTGGGGGGAGGTGCGGTGTTCACCCAACCCCAATCAAATCAGGAAGCCTAGAGCTCAGCACAGGGTTAAACCCAGAGGAGGTGCTCAATCAACATGGAACAAGGGAAGACATTCTCTTGGAAGGGATAAAAAGAGAGGAATGAATAGACAGTCTCCAACCCAGCTCCTTCCTTCCCTAGGGAAAGACGAGCACAGAGTAGGCAAGTGACTTGCCCAAGATCACACAGTGAGTGAAAGGCAGTGAGACTAAAAACTGGCTAGGCCCATTCCATCAGTGAGAGCCAGGAACAGACACCAGGGTTTGCAGGTTGACAGCTAGGGTAGGAGGGCTTGGGGCTTGCAGAGAGAAACAAATGCTTCCAGACCCTGGAACTGGGGCTGAGGCCAGCCTGAGCTAGGCTTTCTGTCTGTCACCAACCCACTTCCTTGCCTCCTCCTTCATCAACCAGCTACTGACACTTCCCAGGCCCCTCATCTGCGGCAGTCCCCCTCTAACAGGTCACCACTAATGGGAGGCAGACTGCCCTCAGAACCCACACCCACATCCCTATTAATACCCGCCTGCATCCGGCCAGCCATGATGACCAAAGCTCCCAACCCTCTATCCCTGCAAAGTCACCTGGGTTTATTTTTACTTTTTTTGTTTCTGAAAATGCACATGGATTTCCAGAAATGACCCCCGCCTCCTACCACACTTCCTGTAGCCTGCTCAAAGCGTCCCCCAGGTGCCTTTTCTACTCCCGGTATCTGAGGCCTGGTGCATCCAAGCCCTTTTCCCATAGAGCCCCACTATGCCTCTCTCTGACAGGACACAATAGAGTGTGGTCATCCCTACTGGGCAGATGCAAACACTGAGGTACAGAGAAGGACAGTAACTTGCCCAAGGTCACACAGGTAAAGAGCAACACAAAGAACCTCCAGCACTGAGCTTTACCACCACCTCAAATGCTCTGGCCAGAGGGCAGTGCTTTTTGCTTTTGGAGAATGACAGAGGTCACAAAGTAAGGCCTCACCCTGCCCTAAAGTAGGTGGAAACACCATGCCGACCACTCAGACCCAAAATGTCTCAAACCAGACTGGTCAGTCCTTTCCCAGCTCCTGCCTGCCTTCCCTCATAGCTATCCTATCCCAGAAATGGGAGCGGGGAGTGGGGAGGGGGGGGCGAGGAAGCATCCAAGACTCTTCCCTTTCCTTCACGGTTTCTAACCAGTCAGCAAACCCTGGGATCTACCTCCTAGTCCTACTCCCCGCCCAATCTCGTGTATGGTCTATGTCAGTGTCCAGCTCCCTAATGCCCCTACACACCTACATGATCTGTCACACAGTCATACAGACAGGTGTAGGGTCTAGGAGTGCCCCAGGGACCTGGATCACAAGCGAGGGCAAGCCAGGAAGGATGCGAGTACCATTAGGGGAAGATGAAGACCTTGTTCATGGAGCCATTGATTTAAAATCGTGCCTGAACTGAAGGCGTCCCTCACAAGCAGTAGGCCAGGGCTGGAGTGCATATCTAGGCGGGGTGTAAGAACTGAGCAGTGTTGGACAGGAAGCAGGGCCGGGTGTCTGAAGTGAGGACAAAGAGCTCTCAAAAGGGGTCCTCTTGCCCTGGAACCTGCTAATTGTTGTGTCCACAGTCAGTATTTAGGGCACTCTGTAAGGGTGATGGGGGTCAGGAGCTGCCTCTTTGCTCAGCTCTAAGAGTGTCAGAGAGGGCTCTGAGGACCTCGCCTCCCTGGCTTTGGACACCTAAAACACCCCTCCCCACATCCAGGGACCTGCAATGGCCCCGGGGGGAAATCTGTGGTACAGAAAGTTAGGAGTCCAGGATTGGGTATTTATGAACTAGAAACAACAGCTGGGAAAAAGGATTTGAAAGAATAGGCCTAGGGTGGTGAAGGAGGGAGGGAGCTGCATGAGGAGGTAGGAGGGCAGATAGGACAGACAGGACAAGTGGACTGGAGGGGAGGGAAGGGGGGCTGAAGGCCAGCTCAGACCAGATGTAAAGGAGGAGGCCTGGGGAAGACAACACCTGCTGCCACCTCATCTTCCTCTCTGCAGGCAGGGGCGCGTCCTCTACCAGATTTGGGGCAGAGGCTAAGGGGTCACTGAAGGCAGGGCTGTGTCTCCCCTTCAGACTGAGGAATCTCTGAGGTCTAGCCCATTTGGGTTCTGTCTGCTGGTTTCAGGGAAAAGGCTGAAGGAAATGGATTCAGAAGGATGCTCAAAGGTCATCTATGAACAGTATCATTTCTGATTGTGCCTCAGGATACAGGAGTGGGTGGGCAGAGTTGGGTGGCCCCAGCAGAAAGGAGGTTGACCATTATGAGCCTATGCCTGAGCCAGGACTAGAAATCAGATCTCTTCCCTCTCCAAAGAAAGGAAAGAAAGGCTGAGAGGTGTTCACCATTTACTGGGCACCTATTGCAAAACAGACCCTTCCTAAGCCCTATGCTCTATCCTATATTCAGTTCTCACAACTTGATCACTGGCAGGCATCATTAGCTTAATTTTTAAAAACACAAAGAGGCCCAGAGAGGTTAAGAAACTTGCTTAGTAGAAAGACATTGCTAGTAGAAAGGAGAGCAGGATAAGAACCCACGTGTTCTGGCCCAAGCCTGTGTCCTTAGCAACCCCTCTGTGACCTTAAGACATCCTATTTGTCATTCCTGGTTTGTGGAATGATGCAGGAAACAGGAAGGGGGGCAGGAAGGACACCCATTAACAAGGAGCCTATGCTTATGGGTCTCCCAGCTCACACCCCTCTGAATTCTAAGGTGGGACCAAGCTGCTCTAGGAAGTTCTCCAATGACCCAAGACTCATCTCACACCGGATTCCCACCCTGCTACTGCCTGCCCTCACCTGATGTCATCCTCGTTGGCAAAGATGATGACGGCCCTAGCGTTTGAGGTTTCCAGGAGGCGCCGGATAATCTTGTCAAACTCGCTGGGCTTGGGCTCCCGTGGTATTTTCACCGACTGGGCAATGCATACGCCCCCTGTGGGAAAGACACCGTCAGCCAGAGCTGGTGAGACACTTGGGCTCCTCACACACACACACTCCAGGAGAGCAGGGCTGGGGGGCTGCAAAACTCCTTAACCTGACTCACAGGCACCAAGTCCTGGGTCTCTAGGTGCGAACTGAGCAATCAGAACAGCCACAGTGCAAACAAAACATGTCACTAAAATCCTCTGTTGTCTAAGGTTACTAGCAAGAGAGAGAACGGAATAGTTCATAGGAGTCAGACCGCTTGGGTTCACATCTAGGCTCTACCACTTACTGCTGTGTGTTCTCTGGCCAGTTACAGAACCTCTCCGTGCCTCAAACATATCATCTGTAAAGGGGAGCTAACAATGCTATCAACTTCAAAGGGTTTTATAAGAATAAATGAGTTCATTTGGCAGTCATCTTGAGGTGAAATGAAGTGAGATCTTCACCAATCAGGCACTCTCAACCACTAGGCATTTTCTATCTTTACTCCAAAGTCTGTTTCTTCCTGGGACTTGTCAGTATCTCCCAGCTATAATGCGACCACCTCTTGCCTGATAGATATTGCATATGGAAATCTTGGGGCGTACACTAGGGAACGTGATGGCTGTATACAATAAGAACTGAACTGCAAACCACAAAGTCAGAAGTTCTAGCCCACCAGCTGCTCCAAGGGAGACAGATGAAGCTTTCTGCTCCCACAAGATTTACAGCCTTGGAAAGTCTACACAGGGTTGCTATGAGTTGAAATCAACTCGACAGCACTTAACAACAACATTTGTAAAGAGGAGAAAACAGCAACCTGTAGTATTGACAGGACTGAAAGGGTTAATATATATGAAATGCCAAGCAACAAGAAAGGCTTAATTAAAGTCATAAATAAATAGGGAGTAGTTAATCTTTCATTTCAGGAACAGAGGACCCCAGGACCAACAAGAAGGAAGAGAATGAGTGAAGTATGAGATCCTACCCAGAAAAATGGGACCACAGATATGGTGGCAGAGGTGATGGTATATAGAGAGAGAGAGCAGCTGAGGCTCTAGGCCCATGGACTGAGAAAGACTGTGTGCCTGCAGGCAGGAGGCTGGCTTGCAACATGTGCCCTTTGGACATTTAAACAAATATATGTTTTTTCTGTTTTGTATGTGTACAGCAAATATTTTTGTTTTGTTCATTAGTGAAAAATAAGATGTAAAAGGGAAGCCACACAGTGGAAGTAGGGTAACTGTTGTTGCATAGAGGGGAGTGTAATCAATGAAGTGAAACAAAACATTTGATTGGTTAAAATTAAAACAACAAGAACAAAGAACCATTCTATGATGGTTACGGGTGCTTGGGAGGGAAAATTATCCATGGGCTAGAGTGTACACATGTCAACATGGATGACAGGGCTGGCAACATACAACAAGAAGGAGGAAAGGTGAAGGTATTGGGAGACACAGGGAATGTAATATTAAAGTGAATAGAGGAAAATACTGTTAACTGTTGGTACATGGAAGGGATTACAATCATTGTAATGAAGCAAAATACATGATTTGTTGAAGGTAAAACTGATTATCTGCTCTGTAAATCTTCACTCCATTCACAATAGAAAGTTTTTTTTTTTAAAGAAATAAATAAAGATAAGTAAGTTAATGTATATAAATGCAACAGTGTCTGCATCTAGTAAGTGCTCAGTAAATGCTGGTTATTTTTATTGAAACCACCTCATAAAGAGATTTGGGAAGATTAAATCAGATTGAAAGGAAAACTGCCTACCCTGGCCATTAGCGTCTCCCACAGACATCCACACACAGATCCTGAGCTACCCAACTGGGCCTGGCGCTGATTGGTAAGAGCATCATACACGGCTGCAGCCTGGTGCCCACCATGCTGGACAGCAGCTCTGTAACCCCAGCTTTAGTGACCATCTGCTCTCCTCAGGCCCCTGTCCAAGAGCTCTCAGTCCCACCATGCACCTTGGCTCAGCAAGGGGGCGGTGACACCCCAGCCTCCCACACCTTCTTTGTGATCAGATTCCCAGGGAAGCAATTTTAACAGGGAGTCTTTAGGCAGAACAATAAACAAGCTCTGTTGGAGTCGGTGTTTGAGGCCTTCCCATCATTCCTACTTCTCTGAACAAACCTCAGCACTTCTTTCCTGGCGGAGTCCTGGGGAAGGGGATAGAAGCCAGGGTCTGCCTGCCTGTTGAGCTCATTCCCCTGTAAGAAGCTCACCCCATCCACCACCCACCACCCACCTATACACAAGCCTGCAGAAGCCATCCAAAGACCCTCTTTGAAATCAGCTTTGGTGGGACCACCACAGCGATGCAGCTGCTCCTACTCGGCCCACTCTAACTGCTCTGTCTCTCATCACAGAGAAGCCCCACATCTGCTCCAGCCCTTCAGCCCATCTCCTGGGTCCCAGCCTTGTGTCCCCTTCAGCCCACGGCCCAGCCCACCAAGTCGAAACTCAGCCAGAAGCAACTGGGGTTTGGGATTCAGGGTCTGTCCTGAGTTCAGATCCCTGCTCTGCCCCAAACCCACAGACTGATCTCAGACACTGCTCTTTTCCTTCCTAGGCCTCAGTTTTCCCATCTGTTGTTGTTACGTGCCATTGAGTCAGTTCTGACTCATAGCAACCCTGTATAGGGTTTCCAAGGAGCGACTGGTGAGTTTGAACCACCAACCTTGTGGTTCAAACCGACCTATTAACCCCATGGTGTTGTGCAGAGCAAATGAGACAGCTGCTATTTACTGGACATACGCTATGTGCCTGGTACTGTTCTAAGAGTTTTCCAGTGATCCACCTATTTAATCCTCGCAACAACCCATTATATAGGTCCTATTTGTAGCCCCATCTCACAGATGGGAAAACTAAGGCTCAACAGAGGACACAATTTGCCCAAGGATACATAATCAATATACAGTGAAGCCAGGATTCAAAGCCAGATTGTGAGGCTGAAGCATTGGGAAAATTCGTAACACGTTGTACTTCACACAGTTACTTCACCATTTCACAACCTCAGACATGTCTCACTTGAGTGCTGCAGGAAAAGGGGGAGGGGGATCTGGCGTAGTATCAACTGTGTATTTAAACCTCACCTGATGTCCTGATGTCCTAGTGTGAAAGCATTTGCAGTCTGCTGTTTGACAAATGAAGAAACTGTCCACATTTTACAAATGAAGAAACTGAGGCTCAGAGGAACGGTTTACACAAAGCCATGCTGTTTCTTACCTACTGAGGTCCAGGAGCTGGAGACCCCTATAGAATGAGACCCTGGGGGCCCTTGATAGCAAAATCAGGCCTCGATTGATAGAAAATGTGACTAATTGTTCTTGATAAACACAGATCCTTTATTTAAGATGATCACCCTCTTCTGGGTCCCACTCAGAGTCTCAGACCAACTGCATCCTAAACAGGATTCTTTTGGGGCCCAGTCAATGCCTCAAACCAATGACCTTGGTGGGGCATCTGGACCTCCCCTCCAAGCTGGAGGCCACCTGAGCCTTCTGCACAGACATGCTGGCCCAGCACATCTGGTGTCTCCATGTGTGGACCTGGGCTTCCACCCACCAGCCCCAGGAGGAATACTAGAACCCAGCCCCACTCTGGAAGGTGTCAGAAATGGTGGTTCTGAAATCAATCCCTATCCGGGGGCAAGGAAGTAGCAACAAGAGAAGGCTGTCCAAAGGTGGTAACACTGAGCTGAGTCTTAGAGGGTTAGAGGTACAAGCAGCCAGGTAGTGAATTATTTCAGGGGAAATGGTACACTAACTGGAATGGAAAGGCTATACTAATATACCCTGCTGGACCCAGGGCCACATGACACACACAAGAGCTTGTACACACCCAGCCCCCTTGCTCTTAGCAGCAGGTAAAGCAACCATACATACCCCTTTGCCCCAATCCTGACCAGCTCCCACCCCGCTCACTTTCTGCCACTTGCAGATAGGCCCCGCCCTGCTGGTCTCTCCTAAGACACCCAAGAAGTTCCAAAAACTAGAGAAGAGCATGGGTACCAGAAGGTTTATGGGAAAGAGAGCGATGTAGAGAAGGAGCAAGGCCCTTGAGCAAGACAAGGATCCCTTCAAGTCCTGAGCCATAGAGAAAGCCAAGGGAGCCAGGCTGCACCCAAAGCCTAGGCCATGCAGTAATGGTGGCTGGGTAGGGACACGGTTCCCAGCTAAACCCTCCATATGGTTCCTTTCCAGCCAGAAAATGGGCCAATTGCAACGTTTCTTCCCCCAATCTGGGGAGACAGATGGACAAGAGGAGGAGGCTGGATGGGGGGTGAGGATGAGCCACCTGGCTCAGGAGGGAGAAGGGGAGCCAGGGGCAGAGGATGGAAGTTAATTGTTCTGGAACAGGGAGGAACTGTTAGGTTAAGTAATATTTATAGGTGATGCTCCCTCTAAGGATTTTTTTTATGAAGGTCCTGCCGGGCACCCCGGAGGATATCTTGTGTGCTTCATTTTGTTGGTAATAGAAGAATGAGGTGACCACAGATCTGTCAGCAAGACTGTGAGTGAGTCACAAGGTAGTTGAAATGCAACCATAGTCTGAGAAAGGTTTGATAGTCTTGCAACCACAAGATGGGATGGAGGGGCGTGGGGGGACAGGGTAGTTTGGATGGTGTTTATGCACAGCTCAATAATACCAGCAAACGTTTATGGAGTGTCTGATGCAAGCTGGATAATAATCTGAAAAGTTTACATGGATTCACTCTTCTAGGAACAGTATCATTCCCATTTACAGATGAGAAAATTGAGGCACAGAGAGGTTAAGTGTCTTCCCCAAGGTCACACAGAGAGTCAAGGGCAGAGCTGGCATCAGCAGGTTATCTGGCTTCAGCAGCCACATGGATAAGGGACTGTATGGTGGATTCAATGAAACATGGGGAGCCTGTGAGCGTAGAACTTCCCAAACACAGCACCTGTCCCAAGATGAGCAGCCCCAGGGTGAGACGCCAAGTGCCCCACTGCTTCACCTGCCAGGTTGTCAGCATCAGTGCTTAGGGAGACAATCTGACAGGAAGCAGTGGGGATGTGGAGCAGAGGAACATGGAGCAGCCCAAGAGGGACCAATACTGCCCTGCTGCACACTGGGCACCGCTAAACCTCACACACCCTCATCTTACAGATAAGGAAACTGAGGCTCCGAAGTACTGATGAACCTAACTAAGGTCACACAGCCTTATCTGGGACTGCAATCTTGTTCTGTGTCCAGAGCCTCTCTCAGGCAGAGAAGGAGACGGCTGGTCTCTAGGGCTCTTCTGACCCCATTTCCTCCCACCCAGAAAGCTCTTTTTCCTCATTACCACCGTCAACTGAAAACCAGTCTGACCCACAACATGCAACTGAAATCAAAGGGCTGGAGCCTCTTCTGCAGCCCCGGTGTGTGAGCTGGTTGGTACACACTTGGACACATGTATACATGGGTGTACATACACAGCCATGCACACACTAGCACATGGTCATGCACAGTCCACCCTTGTGCATACCAGCCCACACACCTACAGACCCAATCCCAACAGCCCAACCCATGTCCATCCCCTGCGGCTGCCGCCCTCTCTGGCAGCTCCGCCATCATGGGAACCACAACTGACACCCCTGGGGCTGCCATCAGATGTCTTCTTCTTAAAACCTCCTCACCAGGGAGGGGGCTTCTCCCCACCCCCACAGTCTCTCATCTAAGAAAATACGAGTCCAGGCATTCAGACAGATAACAAACAAAAGCCCCCACAGACCTGGAGGACAAAACCACTCCCCATCTCTGGACAGAGGCATCAGGCCCATAAGTAGGGAAGAGGCAATGGAGGCACCTGGGGTGCCCCTCACAGCCCCTAGGTCCTTCTGGGTCCCCCATGGTGAGCCTTTCATACCACATTCACCTTCCCAGGTCCCTGAGAGACACCAGCTCCAAGTTCTGCCATCCAGACCAAGCCAGTGAGTGCCTCCACCTCCTGGCCATCTGCCAAGAACATCTGAGCACAGCAGGGCTGGAGGGATCTCAGAGACGTCCTGGTCCAAACTGAACTGAGCAAGCCAAAAAGGGGGAGTGCCTTGCCCAGAGTCACATAGTAGTGGGGCCAAGCCCCCTCCAGATGAGGCTTCATGAGGTTTGAATCCAGACCAGCCCCCTTACTGCTGCTCACCTGCTTTGTCACACTGTCAGCAGAGCAGGAGCATAGCTGTCTGGGACTAAACACCCCAATGAGTGCTGTGGCATTGTCCACCTCCCAGTTCCGGGGTCCCACTGACCGTGCCTGCCCATGCACCCACCTGAGGCCTCATCCCACCCGGCCCCACTCCCAAGCTGTACTGTCCACCAGAGCCTGCCCCAGCTCCAGACCACACCCTTCCCTCAGTGTTACCCCACCTGTCTAAGCTGTCCTTAGTCCTACACCTCAGTAGCCACCATCTCCCACCACCACCATCACCTCGGCTACAAGAAAGCACAATACCTGGAGAGTAATGAGGGAATAGCTGTTGTTGTTTGCCTTCAAGTTGACGCATAGCGACCCCATGTGGCAGAGTAGAACTGCCCCCCAGGGCTTCCTAGGCTGCAATCTTCAGGGGAGCAGAGCACCAGGTCTTCTCTCCTGCGTGGTGACTGGTCGGTTCATACTACTAACCTTTCAGTTAGCAGTTAAGCACTTCACCATTGTGCCACCAGGGCTATCAGGAGGAATAGCTAGTGAATCTCACCATGCTGATCCCCAACAAGCCAGCACTGCACCCCAAAATCAGGCCCAGAGAAACTCACAGCTGGACCAAGGAGACATGAACAGAGCCATGCACTGCAGGGTAACTTGTGTCAATATTTTACAACAGAAGAATGGATAAATTGTGGTATGTGCCTACAATGGACTCTATCAACATGACAAAATCCTGAAAACAAGCAAGTTGCAGCATGATCTGTTTCATTCACGTAGAATTTAATGACCCGCATAGTATCGTATTTATCATTCAGGAGGCTGCTGTTGTTGTTCATTTCATTAAGCCAATTGTTGAGTCCAACTCATGGTGACCTGATACGTGCACAATAGAACGGCTCCAAAGGGTTTCTAAGGCCGGGATCTTTCAGAAGCAGGTCACCAGGCCTTACTTCTGAGGTACCTCTGGATGAATTTGAACTGACAACCTTTTGTCTAGTAGCTCAGCGCTTCATGATTTGCGCCAGCCAGGGAATCCCTATTTATGGGCGCAGACCTCCTTGTATATAAGATAAAGCTGTATAAAGTCAGGAACTTTTGTTTCCCCAGTGCCTACAACAGTGCCTGGCACATAATAGGTGTTCAAATAAAATTGTCTTTTGAAAGACTAAAGAAAAGCAAAGGATTGTACCACCTTCGGAGATGTAGTGACCTCAAGGGAGAGGGAAAGACCAATAGGATTGGAGAGACTCAGGGGGAGTTTCTACCCATTCTACAATGTTTTATTTCTTTTTAAAAGGTGGCAAAATGTCAATGCTTAGTAACTCTGGATCCCAGAACTCAGTGCAGACAAAACTTTGAGACACAATGTCAGCGATAGTATTCCAGTCCTTGCCTATTGGAGAACTCACAGTGGCACCTGAGCCTCCCTTTGTTCATCTGTGAAAGAGGGTCACAAAGCTACTCCCAGTTCAGTGCACATGAGGGGAGGCATGTAGATCTGGAAATTGTGCCCATCTCCTCCATTCCCACCTGGGCTGCCCTCTCCTCCCTCCTGAGGATGAGCTCTTCCTGGGCCAGCCACCTCCCCTGGTGTGGCTAGAACTCTCCAACCTCCCCCTTGCTCCTGACATTCATGTGATACTTAAATCTCTGCTCCTGAAACTTGATCTGGGTTTCCCGTGCTATTCTGTGGTCTCTGTGCCCTTTCCATTTGTGGTCTGGTGACCTTTCCTGGTGACCTCCAGGTCCAGCTAAGGTGACTGTGTCTCTCCCAGAGCAGTGGTGTCACCAGGACTGGTGCCAACCCGGACAGGCCTCCTCCCGCACCAAGCCTATGAATCCTTAGTAATATTTAGTATCAGTTTTAACCATAGAATAATAAGTGATGGATAGATACAGTTGTAGATGGACTCTTGATGTGATGCTGTAGGATAAGTAAGCATTGGACTGCAAGGGCAAGATTGACAGCTCAAAGTCACCAGCTACTCCTCAGAAACCCTACACAGGGTTACTGAGTCAGAACCAACTAGATAGCACTTAAAAACAACAATAGTTGTAAATTGCTTAAATGTAGTATTTCTTAGATTCTATGAATACAAAGAACAAAATAGTTTTATAAAATCCTTCTACATAAAATTACATTATTACACCATTATTAATTGATCAGAAGTCTTTTTTTCCTTTTTTTCTTTTAATTGCTACTTCATTCTCAAAAACAGTTACTAATATAGGCTCACAAAGACTACCTACCACACTATTGTAGCTAAAACACCAAGAAATTTGACAAAATTTGTGTTCATAAAAACATCTGTGGGAGCAACAAAGATAACATACTCATGCAGATGAAATCACATAATTCCACGTGTTGGTGTAACTGGGTTCTAGGATAACTCTGACCTGAGGACATTAGAAGGTTCCAACCTTAAATTAGCATAGACTTTTTGCCTTGTTTATTGTTGTTGTTAGGTGCCATCTAATTGTTCTGACGCATGGTGACCCTATGTATAACAAAACAAAACACTGTCCAGTCCTAAACCATCTCATAATTGTTGCTACATTTGAACCCATTACTGCTATTACTGTGTCAATCTATCTCATTGGGGGTCTTCCTCTTTTTTGCTGACCCTTCATGTAACCAAGCATAATGTCCTGCTCGAGGAGCTGGTCCCTCCTGATAACATATTCGAAGTATGAGAAATGAAGTCTTGCCATCCTGGCTTCTAAGAAATGCTTTGGTTGTACTTCTTCCAACATAGATTTATTTGTTCTTCTGGAAGTCCATGCTACTTTTGATAGTCATCTCCAACACCATAACTCAAATAAGGTCCTCCTTATTCAAAGTTCAATTTCTACATGCCTATGAGGTGACTGAAAATACTATAGCTTGGGTCAGGCACACCTTAGTCCTCAAACTAATATCTTTGCTCTTAAACACTTAAAAAAGATCTGGTACAGCACATTTGCCTAATGCAATATAGCCTTTGATTTCTTGACTGCTGATTCCATGACTGCTGATTGTAAATTCAGGCAAAACAAACTCTTTGACAACTTTAATCTTTTCTCCACTGATCATGAAGTTATTTATTCATAGAGTTTTAAGAATTTCCACTGTGTTTACATTGAGGTGCAACCCATACTGAAAGCTGTGGTCTTTGATCTTCATCAGTATTTTAAGTCCTATTTGTTTCCAGCAAGCGAAGTTGTATCATCTGCATATCATAGGTTGTTAATGAGTCTTCTTCCAATCCTGCTGCCACATTCTTCCTCACATAATCTAGTTTCTCAAATTATTTGCTCAGCATACAGACTGAAAGGAATCAACTCTGGCACACATCTTTCCTGATTTCAAACCATTCCGTATCCCCTAGTTCTGTTCTAACAACTGCCTCCTGATTTATGTGCAGGTTCCTCATGAGCACAATTCAATGTTCTAGAATATCCATTCGTTGTAATGTTATCCATTGCTTGTAATGATCCACACAGCAAAAAGCCAATGCATAGTCAATAAAGCACAAGTAGATATCTTTCTGATATTCTCTGCTTTCAGCCAAGATGCATCTGATGTCAGTAATATTCTTAGTCTCAAGTCCTCTTCTGAATCCAGCTTGAATTTCTGGCAGCTCTCTGTTAATGGACTGTTGCAACCATTTTTGAATGATCTTCAGCACAATTTTACTCATATGTGCTAGTAATGATATTGTTCGATGATTTCCACATTCCATTGCGTCGCCTCTCTTTGAAATGGGCACAAACATGGATCCCTTCCAATCAGTTGGCCAAGTAGCTGGCTTCCAAATTTTTTGGCACAGATGAGTGAGCACCTCCAGGGCTGCATCAGTTTGTTGAAATCTTTCCATTTATATTCCATCAATTCCTGAAGCCTTGTTTTTTTCATCAATACCTTCAGTGCTGCTCCCTCCACTGGCAGCCCCACCTCCACCCCAGGCATGGGCTCCAGGAGGGATGAGAAAAGGCCTCAGAGCAGAGTGATTTCCATGCTCTTGAAGTCCTGGCATGGCGCTGTAGGACAAAGCGCTAGACTGCAAGGTCGGTTTGAACCACAAGGTCACCCGTGGGCACTGACTGGAAGGTACTAAGAAGCAGTAACAAGACTGATAGGCTGTGGTTCCTCCCTGGCCTTTGGTTCTTTTTCTTTTCCTGTTTTTTTTTTTTTTTTGGTGTTTTTTTTCCCCCTTTGAAGTGTAAAAAGGAAGAAAAACAATGAAAACACAACCCCTAGGAAATCAAGTGGAAATGTTTACATTATGGGAAAAATGTGAAGGCAGCAAATTGCAATGTGGAGAGAAAAGAGGGCCTTAGTAATCCACCCCAAGAAGCTGGGACCCCCAGGCTCCCCCTCCGGGCTACAGGAGGGAGGACAGATTGTAGGGGGTGAGGAATGAAACAGGTTGGGAGTTACCCCCTGGACCTTTATGATTTCGCTCTCTTACACACCACACACACACACACACACACACACACACACTGGTGTGCTTCTCTTCCCCTGGTCCTACCTCAATAGCTAGATCCCCAAACCACCACCCCCAACCACCCCTCACAAACAGCTCTCAAGAAAGAGACCAAAGGTATTCAGAGGGTTCAGTGACAAACAGGTGGTCCATTTGTTTTCAACTGAGAACAAAGCATTTCTCTAAAAAAATGGAGCCGCACTAGCAGGTTCCAGGGAGCAGGCACAGAGCTGCCCCAGCACTGCTCCAGAGGGAGCAGGGGGCACGAGGACTGGTGAAAGGTAGGCCCAGAAGAGCCTCTCTCACTGCCTGCCTCTTACCAGCTCCAACTCCATCTGGAGTGGGGTTCCCCATAGGGTTTGAGAGCCCCACGAGGGGGTTGCTGGGGTCTGGTACATAGCCCATTCCTTCTCTTTTATAGGAGCTCCTGCTCCTATTCACTTCCATCCAGTCTCTACTCTAGTCTCTTGGAAAAGTGCACCTTCACCTGATAAGCAGCTCCCTGTTTACAATCCTCAGGATCCCCCATGTGTGCACGCATGCGTGCAGGTTAGTGTGTGAGAGAAAGACCCAAGGTCTATGTCTCTGCCTCACATCTGTCCTCCAGCAGGCCCTTGGGCCTTTGCTTAGGCTGTTCCTCAGCCAGGAGTTCCCCACCTGGGATTGGTTTGGTGACCCTCTGGCTCCCCCATCCCAGCCTTCCCCTTGCAGGTTTGCAGTTGCTCCTTGGCGTCTGCTCTCTCTGTGAGGGGCTTCAAGGGCTCAGCACACATTCTGAACCTGTTCGGGACAAGCAGGTAATCCACACTTATTGGATGACTGAGTGCAGACTCATGGGGACAGGAGGGGATAGCTTGGGGAGCCAAGGCTCTGAAGGAATCCAAGGTGGGCACCTGCACTTTCTCAAACCCTCTCTAAGCCCACAGCCCACTGTGACCACCCCTCAAAGTCACCACCTGGTCACTTCTCTGTCCACAGCTATGGAGCACCAATTGCAGCTGGCGCCCATTTCGTATTAGGCTCTGGGCTACTCAGATAATCAATGCACTGCCAATGCCTTCAAGGGGCTCACACACGAGGGATTATACTTACCTAGACCTCTTTCAAGTCTGCCTGCTGTTGGGATTTTACTCTTTCCACTTAGATACAAACTCCTTGCCAGGAGTGCTCAGGAAATTCACATGCAAAAGATGAACAAATGAAGAAAAGTATAAAATAGCCATGCGAATTGGCTGAGCCCCCAGGGCTTGAAGACAGGGGAGTGAGCAGTAGAGAAAGACAAGAGGTAGAACGTGGAACATCTAGCTTTCCTGTGTGGCCAGAGTGGCTGGCTCTGGTGGGTGGGAGGCAGTGGGGTTTCATGGATGAATAATTGAATTGAGCCAGAAAGACATAGGTGGGAATACAAGTTTCCTTACTCCTTGACTATGTGATGTTGGGTAGGTTATTTAGCCTCTCTTGCTTCAGGGTTCCCATCTGTAAAATGGAGAAGGAGTTAAACAAGTTTTAGGGCTGGTGTGAGGTCAAATGTGTAAGGACTTGGGTCTGCCATATAAAACTAACACCCTTGATGGAGGGCAAAACTTAGTGGGGGTGGAGGCTGTTCAGGCAGCAGGCAGAAACTGGTAGGAGAGGGCCCAGATCTGATTCACCAGTTAGGTCAAGACCCAGGCCTGACAAGGTTCATATGCTCTGGGGACCAAGGATACCAGGTTCAACTGAGAACTGCCCTGGGAGACAGGGTGCTGAGTACACCCCAGAGCCACAGCTCAGAGGCCCCAAGGTTGTCCAAGCAGGATGCACATCCTTTCTTTCCGAAACATGAGCTCCCAGGCCCCCACACATGATGCACACCTGAGGACACACATCCTCAAGGAATCACACACTAAACACCATTACAACCTCACAGACACGCAGCCCACTCACTACCTACAATCCCGCCCACTGGCCATATATATGAACCCGACTCCAGTCTCACACAGGCTCCCAACCACAAGGATGTGAACCTGACCTCACACATTCATTGACGCAACAATCACAACTTCATACAACTCCACAATCACAGCAACACAGGCTCGTACAATACCCATGCACAGCTTCACAACCGTATTCACCCCCCCACAAACTCATGCATTGTTGTTGTTGTTAAGTATTGTCGAGTCGTTCTGACCCACAGCCACCCTGTATCGGGTTTCTGAGGAACGGCTGGTGAGCTTGAACCGCCAACCTTGCGGTTCAAATGACTTTACAGTCCAGTGCATTAACCCAGGCACACAAATCATATGAACCCTCACCCAATCATCCACTAGCACCAGTTAGAACTTCAAACAATGACACAGCCACTCATAGCTCCACAGCAACATACAGCTACACACATAGCTCCATGTAACCCACACAACTCCACACACAGCCTCATACACCCCACACCTCACACAATCATTCACCATATACACAGTCTCATAACCCTGCCCAGCAGTGCCCAACCCTCTCAATTAAATACAACTACACAATGTCAACGGAGTCCTGGTGTGGCGCTGGGGGTTAATACGCCAGACTGCAAAGCCGTTTGAACTGCAAGGTTAGTAGTTCAAGCTCACCAGCTACTCCTCGGAAACCCTATACAGGGTCGCTATGGGTCGGAATCGACTGGATGACACTTGACAACAACAACACAATGCCAACAACTAGACTCCAGGCTCCTGCACCAGTTTGTCAGGGACGTCACAAGTCTCACACAACTACCACACGTGTGCACAAGCACCTCCTCGGGTTTATCCTGTAACTGAGAAGGGCCCTGGGGCTGAGCTTCTCCAATATGCCCCAATTTTGACACTAAGGCCCCAGGAGACCCCCCCTGCTGCCCCAGGCATCTGTGTGGTCTTGCTAACCCTGTTAACAGGTCATTCACACCAGCTAGGGCCACACATTAGAACCATTAACTCCCCTTTTGTCCTTCACTACCATCAGTTCTACCAAGACACCATGGGGGGGTTGGTGGTGGTGAATTTTCCAAGAACGGAATGGAGGGCCCCTGGCACCTTGTTTATCTTGTGTATCCAGTAACTAAGGAGCAGCCTCAGTGGACCACATATTGAGGCAAAATTTGTCTTTCCTCTGAAACACACACACATACACACACACCCACACTCTGTGACCGGGCCCTCCATTCATGCCCAGTCCTGCCACTCCAGAGGGGGACTGAACTGGGTCTGCGGGAGCAGAGGAAGGGACCTAGACACCAGAAACTGAGAGCAGGCTTGGTGTGAACACAAGCAGAAGTCCCACTTGAACCTCCATCACCTCACACCAGACACGGCCCCAGTTGTGGTGAGGATGAAAAGGCCTGGCCCCTGGAAGGCACCTGGGGAGGGGGGGCGGGGCAGGCTGGGGGTGGGGGGGCATGGAGCACTGGGGAACATCTGAATGGAGGCCACTGGACACTAGCAGCCACGCTGTCAGAGCTGCATTATTCATGGCACTCGGCTCTGAGCAGAGGGAAATGTGCTGAGTGATCGACCTAATATCTTAACACAAACCCATTTAGGCAAAACACCTTTGAAGCAAGAAAGGCGGAAAAAAAATAGAAAAGGGGAGCTGATGGTGTTTGGAGGCAGGTGGTGGCGGGAGAGAGTTGAGGGAACAAGGTACTCAGAGACAGCTGGTTCCTGGCTCTCCCTGAGCCCACACACACTCAACCCCTGCCCACTGCTCAACCCATCCAGGCCCCACCTTCTCCCAGCCTGCACCCAGCATCTCTCCACCCAGGGAATCCCACCCTTGCCAGATTAAGTTCAGACAAGGAAAGGGGGGGTCTATCCAAAGCTCACATACCAAGTCGGGTGTGCTGATTCACACTCTGTCTCACACCACCCTGCCCTACTCTCCCGAGGCTCTCCACTCCCACACCCTGGTCTAGCCCCAAGGTGGCCATATGGTGGGGCAGTTTGACCAAAGCTTTGCCCTCCCTTCAGGTTAAGACCGAGGTCAGACACTACAGATTGTGACTGAGGATACTGGAGATTCACTTACAGAACAAGACCCCCAGCTCTCTTTCCTGTTGCCCCCAGTGACATATGTGGAGTAGGAAGATCACACATCAGCTTTCCACCTCCTTCCACGGTCTCCCACGGCCCCCATTCTTCAGCCCACAGGACCACTTTCATTCTCCAACTCACATACTTTCCTATTCTTGAGCCAGTGCTGGACACTTGGCCAGGAATACCCCCCTCCTTATCTACTTGCCCAATGTCACCTAGCCCCAGAACCCAGTGTCCCCACTTTGTCAAGCATCCCAGATCCCTCCACTGAGGGAGCCCATTGCTGTCCCCCGAGCTCTCATCTCACACCCCTGCATCCTCAATGGGCTCTTGCCATGTGCCACACTGCGTTTTGTGCTGTGTTCAGTTTTGTAACTCTCCTGCTTCCGAGTCAGGTGCCTGGGCTCAAATCCCAGTTCTGCCATTTTTTAGCTGGGTGACTTTGGACAAGTTACTTAGCCACTCTAGGCTTCATCTCATTATAACTGAGTGTGAAGACTAAAGGAGTTAACACAGGCTTACTTAGTTTTATTGCACTTCGCTTTATTACACTTTGCAGATACTGCATTTTTTACAAATTGAAGGTCTATCGATACCATCTTTTTCTAACAGCATGTGCTCACTTTGTGTCTCAGTGTCACATTTTGGTAATTCTCACAATACTTCCAACTTTGTCATAAGGCTACCACACACTTAATAGACTACAGCTAGTATAAACATAATTTTTAAATACATTAGAAAACCAAAATATTCCTGTGGCTTGTTTTATTGCTATATTCGCATCATTGCAGTGGTCTGAACCCAAATCCACAATACCTCCAAGGTATGACTATATATGTTGTTGCTGTTGTTAGGTGCCACTGAGTCGACAATATACACAACAAAACAAAACACAGCTTGGTCCTGTGCCATCCTCACAATTGTTATTACCTCTGAGCCATTGTGTTAGTTCATCTTCCTCTGTTTCATTAACTTTCCATGTAACCAAGCATGATGTCCTTCTCCAGGGACGGGTCCCTCCTGGTAACATGTCCAAAGTATGAGAGATGAAGTCTCACCCTCCTGACTTCCAAGGAGCACTGTGGATGTACTTCTTTCAGCACAGATTTGTTTGTTCTTCTGGAAATCCATGATACCATTAATATATTTCCTCCAATACCATAATTAAAATGCATCAATCCTTCTAGAGTCTTCCTTATTCACTGTCCAACATTCACACGTATATAAAGCAACTGAAAATAACATGGCTTGGGTCAGGCACACCTTAGTCCTCAAACTGCGATCTTTGCTCTTGAACACTTTAAAGAGGTCTTGTGCAGCAGATTTGCCTAATGCAATTTCTTAACCGCTGCTTCCATGAGTGTTGATGAATGGATCCAAGCAATTTGAAGTCTTTGACAACTTCAATCTTCTCTTCATTGATCATGATGTTATTTACTGGTAGAGCTGTGAGGAATTTTGTTTTCTTTACATTGAGGTGCAACCCATACTGAAGGCTGTGGTTTTGATCTTCATCAGTAATTATTTTAAGTCCTCTTTGCTTCCAGCAAGCAAGACTGTATCATCTGTATATTGAAGGTTGCTAATAAGTCTTTCTCCAATCTTGATGCCACGTTCTCCTTCATATAACCCAGCTTCTTGGACTATTTTCTCAGCATACAGATTGAATAAGTGTGATGTAAGAATACAATGCTGGCACACAGCTTTCCTAATTTTAAACCATTCATTATCCCCTAGTTCTGTTCAAACAACTGCCTCTTGGTCTATCCTCATGAGCACATTTCAGTTTCTGGAACATCCATTCTTCAAAATGTTACCCATTGTCATAATCTACACAGTTGAAAGCCTTTGCATAGTCAATAAAACAAAAGTAGACATCTTTTTGATATTCTCTGATTTCAGTCAAGAACCATCTGACATCAGTGATCTCCCCAATTTCAAGTCCTCTTCTGAATCTGGCTTGAAGTTCTGGTAGTGTTGGAGACCGCAATCACTGAGATATTGAGGACGAAAATCCTATACGATGGCCCCACTCAGGATGGCTAGCCAGGGACCCTGAGGGCCCAAGGAAGTGACCTCTGGACATCCCGGGTTCATTGGCTTTTACAAACTCACTGTTGGGCTAACTCTGTATAATTTTCTTTGGTCCTATTATTCATTCTATGCTTCGAACTCCAGTAATTGTAGCTTCTGAGAAAATGGTTTCTTATGTGCCTCTCTTAATGTCTCCACTGTGTTGCCAGTGCGTAAGGTTCTGGGAACAAATCTCTCTGAGGAACAAACTCTGGCCACCTGGTAAGCATGGCAAAACTGTTCTTTATCAAGTTATTCAGTTATGTTTCATATTAACTTAATACATAAGCCCTTGATACCCATGGACAAATATTAAAACAAAAGCCACTCCTAAAGCCGAGGCTGTAAAAGGTTCCAAAGGCAAGTTTGCAAGGGGGCTCTGGAGACAGTTTGCCCAAGGAATTCACTCAAAGTAGATTGGTGAATTCCGGGGTATTGTTCAAGGAATAATAGTGTTGGCCGCCTCAGACTGTCCCCAGGTGCAAACCATTAACCTAGGCGTCCTTCTTCCTCCTACAAGCCTAGGCCAGGTAGCTGAAACAGCTGGACTCCTCCCAAACCTTTTGAATCCTTTTCTCACCTTTACCCATTGAAGATTAGGTGCTATAGGTATGTTAATTAGCCTTGAGAAACCTAGAGTTGCTGCCTTGGGATTTGAACCTAAAAAGTAATTTATAACAATTTGATTGAATTTCTGGAAAATTAAGGATGTTAGATTATTAAGACAATTTGCGATGTATGTTTTAGAGTTTGTTCCTGTAAATCATTGTGTCCTGTTTTGAACAATTAATCACACTTCATTTCTGTACCCTGTCTTAATAATCCCCTTCTGCCTTTGTGTAAAGTCCCTCCCTGAAATAAAAAGGGGGCGCAGACTGAACCCTGCATGCATTACTGCCTGCAGGGGCCACAATGCCTGTAGTCCAGGGTCTGCCCGCCAGTTTTGCATCTACTCTGGTTTCGGGGTGTCTCTTTGTCTCTCTCGTCACGTCTTTGTGTGTATTCTTTTTCTATCTCTGTCACCACCAGATCTCCCTACTTCGTGAACCGAACTCCCCTGTCGAGGCAGGTCCCCGACATGGTAGTTCTCTGTTGATGTACTGGTGCAACCATTTTTAATTATCTTCAGTAAAATTTTACTCATATGTGATATTAATGATCTTGTTTGATGATTTTCGCATTCTGCTGGGTCACCTCTCTTTGGAATGATCACAAATATGGGTCTCTTCCAATTAGTTGGAGTCCTGGTATGGCACAGTAGGCTAAGCACTAGACTGTTAACCACAAGGTTGATGGTTCAAACCCAATTGGTTGGCCAGGTAGCTGTCTTCCAAATTTCTTGGCATAAATGAGTGAGCACCTCTAGGATTGCATCAGTTTGTTGAAAGATTTCACTTTGCATTCTGTCAATTCCTGGAGCCTTCCTTTTCACTGAACGCGTTCAGTGCAGCTTGGACTTATTCCTTCAGTATCATTGGTTCTTGATCATATATGACAATATATTGATGTTGTTAGGTGCCATCAGGTTTGCTGAGACTCATAGCAACTCTATGTACAAAAGGATGAAACACTTCCTGGTCCTGCACCATCCTCACAATTGTTGTGCTTGAGCCCATTGTTGCTGCCACTGTGCTAATCCATCTCATTGGGTATCTTTGTCTTCTTCCCTGACCACTTAACCAACCGTGGTATCCTTCTCCAGGAACTGGTCCCTCCTGATAATATGTCCGAAGTCTTACCATCCTGTCTTCTACATCTTCCAACACAGATTTGTTTGTTCTTCTGGCAATCCATGGTATTTAATATTTTTCTCCAACACCATAAGTCAAATGTATCACTTCTTCTATGGTCTTCTTTAGTCATTGTTCAACTTTCATATGAGGCAATGGAAAATAACATGGCTTGGGCCAGGCGCACCTTAATCCTTAAACTGATATCTTTGCTCTTGAACACTTTAAAGTGGTCTTGTGCAGCACATTTGCCTAATGCAATACGTCATTTAATTTCTTGACTACTGATTCCATAAATGTTGATTGTGGATCCAAGCAAAATGCAGTCTTTGACAACTTCATTCTTTTCTCCATTGATCATGATGTTACTTATTAGTCAAGTTGTGAGGAATTTTGTTTTCTTTACATTGAGGTGCAATCCATGAAAGGTGTGATCTTTGATCTTCATCAGTAAGTATTTTAAGTCCTGTTGACTTTCATCAAGCAAGGTTGAATATTGCAGGTTGTTAATGAGTCTTCCTCCAACCATGATGTTCTTCATAATAATCCAGGTATTTGGATTATTTGTTCAGCATACAGACTGAATAAGTATGATGAAAGGATGCAACCATGGCACACACCTTTCCTGATTTTAAACCATTCAGTATCCTCTTGTGTTCTAACAACTGTTCTTGGTCTATGTACAATTTCCTCATGAGTACAACTAAATGTTCTGGAATTCCCATTCTTTGCAACGTTATCCCAAATTATCCATAGTTATACTTGCTTATAACAGTCCCTTGCATATCAGTACTTACTCAATATGTGTTTTTATTTTTATACTATTATTAGTTTCTTTCATCATCTGATGAGTCCCTTTGACAGGACTGTGTCTTTCTCATATCTAATTCCCCAGTTCCAGCAGAATGTCCGGCACACAGTAGGTACTCAGTCAATATTGAAACTAATTTTAATTTCCAGCAATGATACCTACCTGAACCCCTCAAGCCAGGCATCCTGGGAAGAAGAGCCCAGTGGGGAAGCAGAGCATGAAGAAGATGACCTCCAGCCAGCTTCACCCTCCAGCCAGCTTCACCCCATGGCAACAACCGAAATTGTCAGGCTGGGAGGGGTCAGGGTTAGGGGCTGGTAGCTGGGTCTGCAGTTTGGCCGTAGAGGAGCAGGCCGCTGCAGACCAGGATGAAATATTTAGGAGCCCACATACACTGGAAGTGGAAACTGACAAGCAAAATGAAATGTAGAGATGCAATTACCTAGTGAGGCCAATAATGTCTCCCCGCCAGCTGCAAGCTAGGGTCGTTCCCCACCACTAGCACAGCGGGCATTGGGTAATGAAGTCCTCCTGGACCCCTCTCCAGCAGCAAACTTCCCATCTTTCTGCTGGCCAGGGCAGGGGCGTAGGGTAGGGTAGCCAAGTGCTGGGCTCTGCTTCCTCCAAGCCAATCCTGGCAGAGTGGCAAGAAATACAAAATCTGGATGGGAATGGAGCAATCCTTCACCTCACCAGATCTCAACTTCCTCAGATGGAAAATGGGGCTACTGGCCCACATCTGGGAACTTGGCCCGAGAGGTGGCTGTGAGCATATTTGTAAATTGGCCTTGGTGGAGGATGGCAGCAAGAGTGATGGGCAGGGCAGAGAGAGCAGCAGCAGAGGCCAGTCTGAGTTGCTGGGCTGAGCAACAGGGCTAAACAAGTGCCTACTTCACTACCATGCCAAGAAATTGCCCCATGCTGTCTTTCAACATGGAGCACCAAGCCTAGGGGCTTGGCCAGATCTGTGGGTGAAGAGATGGGACCAGACAGGGAGGGGAAGGGGTCTACCAGGTTTTAATCACGGGGCAACCTTGAGTTGATGCCAGGAAAACAAGAGTGGGAGTTACAGATTTGGGGGAAAGGGTGCTTAGCTGATCTCATCTAGTTTTCTCAGTAGACACATGCATGGGACAAGTGTCCACAGTGTGGGGCTGCCCAGAGTTGAGAATGCTTTCTGATCTATACCAGGGTTCCGAAACCAGCCTCTTGCTTCCCCAAGGCTGTCCAAGGAAGTGTCACCCACACACATGCTGCCCAGTCCCCTCTCTAGGCTCCATAGCTCAGTGCCCCTGGTATAGACCCAGCCTCACCTGGCAGCAGCCACCTAATTCCTCAGCCTAAACCCACAGTTCACCTTACCAGACCAGAGTCCCAGGCCTGCTGGCCAAACCTCAGTCACCCATCCTGGCCCCTCCAACTCCCCCGGAAAACTCTAGTTCTCCCTGGCCATTTCTCTCGTTCACACTTTCAGTGCACTCACCTCCTCAGCCAAGTCCTGAGGCCTTGCAGGACTGACCCTGTCCACCTCTCCGGTCCCAATGTACCTACAGCTTCCAGCACATACCAGGGTGCCCCTCCCTCCAGACCTTTGTTCAGGCTAATTCCTCTGTTTTGATACCCAGTCCCTCTTCATCAGGTCAGCTCCTGGCCATTCCTAAGGATTCAACTCAGGCCCACCTGGAGGGAGCCTTCCTGGGTATCCCAGGCTTCTCTCCTGTGTGCCCAGAGCAATCTCAATGTCTCAATTACTGCAATCAGCACACGCTATAGAAGTCATTGAACAAGATGCCTCTTGCCCACCAGCCTCTGAGCTCCAGGGAGACTACCCACTGGGCATTCATTCATTCAGCAACAATTACTGGGCACTGCCCCCACTACCACCCCCCCTCACCCTGCTCCAGGCCATCATAGGTACTGTGGCTGCAGCATCAAACAGGACAGACAAGAAACTTGCCAACTTGGAGTTGGTGTCCATCTGTGAACTTTGTTGTTGTTGTTAAGTGCCGTAGACTCGGTTCTGACTCATAACAACCCTGTATAGGGTTTCCGAGGAGAAGCTGGTGAGTTTGAACCACCAACCTTGCAGTTCAAATCAACCTTGCAATCAAATTCTTATCCTATAGCACCACACCAGAACAAGATCATAGATGTTAAGAAATGAACAGATAAATGAAGGAATGAGTGAATGAAGAGCTCATCTATTGTCCCAATACACACTGCCCCCCATTATCCCATAGCTCCTCATGTTCATGCAGCACTCCACAGTTCAATAACATTTGCACATACTGTCTCTTTAACTCCTCCCAATCAACCCATGTCCTAGAAGTTATGACCATCTTACAGATAAGAAAACTGAGTGCCACAAATGAGCCCAGTCCCAGCTGCCTCCACCTGCCCTTTCTCTAGCCCATCTTCTCCCTCTCCTCTGCTTTTTTGTCTCCCTCTCTCCCCTCCACTACCCATCTTCTGGGGTGATCTTGCAAGTTTCCCTAGTTGTAAAGCAAAGTGGGCAGGGGACTCTGAGAGTTAACAGGTCTGTGCTGGCCCCTCTCCTTTGCCCCTCCACAGCCCCTTTTGTGGCCCCATCCTTTTTCACTCTCCTCCCTCCCTCTTCTTTCCTCTTGCTTATTACTCTATCCTGACCTCCCCCCACTTCTAAGGTCTCCCTTGGGCCCCAAGATGTCTGCAAGACAGTCGTTCACTTTTCTTCTGCCTCATTAAAAATGAGAATTTGCATAGAATATCCATATGATCATTCTGTCTCCAGAAAAATACAGCACAAGTATAATTCACCATGTGAGTCGGGAGGAAAGAAGAGGGCAGTCACAATGGGGATGGAGGACCCCAACTGTCACTAGGAGAAGCAAGTGCTCAGAAAGCTTACTCTTGGGGTCTGCAGCCTCAAAGGCAGCCCCTCACTCCAGCAGCCCTTTCTTGGCTTTCCTAATGACCAATTCATTTGTTTTTATCATTCTTACAATAGCCAGCAAAATTAAGACCTTGCAATAACCTGCAAATTTGAGACTACAATTATACCCATTTTACAGAGAAACTGAGGGTCAGCAAGAACAGAGATTTGTCTGAGAATACATGCCTCCAGAACACATGCTCCCAACTGGGAGGCAGCTGGGCCACCCCTCACAAATACTGCTGTCTCAGGACACCTCTCAGCTAGGTGGCTGAAGAACCGGAATTCAGGAATTAAGTCACTAAGCTTCCCTACTCAGAACGCCCGCCCTGACCACCCTAACCTTCCTTCAAGGCTCTCCTCCCCTCCTCACTGGCCTACCCTAGCCTCCCTTCCCTGTAACAACCATTTCGCTACAGACCTAGATTTTGGAAACAACTTCCTCCAACTCCCTCATTCCAGCTTCACAAATGCATTCAGACCTTCTCATCCCAAAAGGGATTCGCAGCAGTGCCCAGAAATAAACACATTTGGTCACAAAATAAATGAATAACAAAAGCAAGGGGAAGGGGTATGCACTTTTACAAAGGAATGCTCTGCCTAGGACCCAGGAACTGTTGGGTAATAGAGCCAACAAAGGATGCAGAATGCCCAGTCTCCAGTGAGTGCCGCTGTCCGTGGTGCTAAATCCAGGAGGGCTAGGCCTTACCTTTGCCTGCATCCGATATGGGAACAAGTCCTGGGGCTCAAGCTTCAAAATGTACACCAAATCTGTCCTCCTCACCACTACAAGTCACTAACCCAAGCTCTTGTTACTTCCCACCTGGACAAATGCACTAGCTTCCTCAGTGGTCTCCCTGACCCAGCCCTTCCCCCACGCCTCAGTCTGTTCAACACACAAATCCTAGTTACAACCTTCCTCAGAGCAAAAGCTAAGGTCCCATTAGTCTTCACTGACTTGTACCTTCTCTTCTACTTCTCTCCTCCTCACTCATTTTGTTCCTCCCCGTAACTACTCCCCAAATGTCAGAAAGACTCCAACCTAAGAGCCTTTGCACTTGCTGTTTCCTCTGCCTGGAGCATTCTTCCCATAGATCTCTACAACGTTCACTCATTCCCTCACTGAATTCAGGGCTCTGCCCAAATGTCACCTCTGCAGAAAGGCCTTTCCTTACCTTGAGTGTGAAATAGTCTCCCCTACCCACCTTTCTCTATCCACTTACATTGCTGTTCTCCTTCAGAGCTATGTCTATGAGCACCTATCTGAAATTATATGATACACTAAGGTATTTCCTTGTTTATTGTAGACTGCCTCCTGCCCCCTCCTCCCCAAATGTGAGCTCCACAAGGCCAAGGATCTGTGTCTGTTTTATCCATTGCCACATCCCCAGAGTCCTGGTTTAATGCCTGGCACACAATAAGTACTCAAAATTTATTCAACATCAAGGAAATAAAAGGAATGAAGGGCAAGAGAAAAGAGATGTGTCCACTCCTCTCCTCACCAGCCACAATCCCAAGGGGCAGGCCCTATGTGATTTTGAGGTCCTGGTTCCATCCCTCTGAGTGTTTGTAATATTCAAAAACCCCTAGTAGTATGCCCTAGTAGCATGAGTGGAGCCAGGACAGAAGGGGTGATTCTCCCACCTCAAGGGTCTGTTACACTTATGTTTACACAAGGAGCATTACAGGATCACACACAACCATGGAGTCAGCACATGCCTGCATGACTCCTGATCCCCTTCCTCACTCCTCCTTCTTCTGTCTCCCTCCTCCCTTTTCTTCTTCTTTTCTCTCTCCTCTTCTCTTCTTCCTTCTCCTCCTTTCCCTCTATCTCCCTCTCCTTTTCCCGCTTCTACTCTTTCTCTCCTGCAAATGCTAGGGTCTTATAAGCCTCAGACCAAGCAGAAGAACCACAGGTCCCCCCCAGCCCCATTACTCCATTCCTATCACAGAAACCTCTCCACTTCCTCCATCCTAGGCTCTGAGCAGAACCTCGGGCCCCAATAGAAGTGGCCTCCTAGATCCACCCCAGGGAAGACCAGTTAAGGGAACCAAATATCTTGTTTAAAAGGCAGGTTCTTCACCCTTCCTTCCCTCTAGCTCCAGAACAAACCCATTTGGCAATGCCAAGGACTTGGGCTCAATCTGACAAGCTGTGAGGCCCTGGACAAACCCTTGAGCAAACTGTCTTCTGTAAAAAGACAATTCTTAGGCTGTTGTGTAGGAATCTTGGCTGGGGCCAGGGTCTGAGAGCTTCTGCTATGATACTCAAGGAAATTTTATCTTTAAAAAAAAAGTGCATTAAAGCAATAGGAGGTTCAGAGGTCTTCGTATGGGCCAGGCCAGGGGGTCTGAGGGGCAAGCAGAGCAGGAAAGTCTCAGGAGCTCTGGAAAGAGGAAGCAGGTGGATGGACACAGTGAATAACAGGCAAAAATGGCCACTGGCTTCCAGTGGTGCGTCTGACATGAGCCCAACCCTCCCCACAGCCTTACGAAGAAGGCACACAACTCCATTCCAGATTTTACAGGGGAGGAAATGGAGACTCACAGAGGGAGGGGAAGTGACTTGCCTAAGGTCACACTGCTGTTGGAAAGTGCTGTCGAGTTGGTTCCAACTCATAGCAACCATGTATAAGACTTCCAGGGAGTGGCTGGTGGCTAGCAGTCCAGTGCTTATCTTACAGTGCCACACAAGGACTCCTCTCAAGCTGAGAAAGGAAGGAAATTCCAAGTTTACAAGGTCCTTCCAGAGCTATGGAGAATAGGAAGGATGGGACTTGCTTCAGCCATGTCTCCAAGGAGCTCACAGTGGGCACTTGGGGTACTGAGAAGCCCACCCCAGAGAGGAAAACAGGCCGAAGTCCTTGGTCAGCAGTCAGGTAAAAGGGATTTCCTGGAAGTCAAGGCCCAAATCTGGGATGGGGGGATGTTAGGGCAGGTCAGTGGCCATCACTGTTTACCCTTTAATGGGGGGAGACTAGGAGGGATCCCCAGTTCATGCGAGCCTGGGAGGATAGAACTCTGAGTGAAGGGGCTCAGAAAGAAGAAAAAAGGACAAGAAAACTAACTTGAAAAAAATTAGGTTCAAACCAGATTTAAAGATTTGTCTAAAGGATCAGAGGTAAAGAGACAAAAGAAGAACAGGGACCGAGGAAACAGGTTGTTATGGAAGCAGCTGCTTGCAGACTCAGGTCTGGTCCAAGAACAAGAGACACACAAGAAGTCAAGAGTCACCTCAATGGGACCTGCAACCCCATGCATCCAGGGCAGAGAGAAAGGTCAAGAGAAGTGGATGAGGAACATGGGAGTCCACACTGTGGAGGAACCACAGACATCTCCTGATCCACCACCTCCACATCATGATGAAGCCAAGGCTCAGAAAGGGAAAGTAATCAGCCCAAGGGTATGTAGTTACCCATATAGAGCAAGACCCGGAGCTCAGCCAGACTCCCAGCCCAGGGCCTTCCACCCCACTCCTTCACCCTGGTTAATAATGCAAACAACTGATACCTTTGATGGCACTTAATGGACAATGATGACTCAGTGGTAGAATTCCTACCTTGCAGGAAAGAGACCTGGGTTTCATTCCTGGCCAACACATCTCATGCTCAGCCAACACCAATCTATTAGGAGAGGCTTACATGTTTGCTATGGTGAGAAATAGGTTTCAGCAGAGCTTCCAGGCTAAAACAGACTAAGAAATGAGGCCTGGCAATCAGTTTCCAAAAATCAGCCAATGAAAACCCTGTGAGTCATAAACATTGTGTACGGTCGCCTCAAGTCGGGGACTGACTAGATGACAGCTAACAACAACAATGCTTAATCCAGTGCCCAGCACTGTGATAAATGCTTTACATTCATTAACTCATTTCATTCTCATAATAACTAATAAGGGAGACACTATGATGAGCTGTAGGGTCAGCACTGGACTGCGAATCAAGAGGTCAGCAGTTCATACCTACCAGGGCAAGGAAGAAGAAACAAGGACAAGAAAATTAACTTGAGAAAAATCAGGTTCAAACAAAATTTAAAGATTTAAATCAGAAACCCTATACAGGGTTGCTATGAGTCGGAACCGACTTGACAGCACTTAACAACAGAATTACTATACCCATTCACCAAGGTGGAAGCTGAGGCATGGAGAGTTTAAGTGACTGCTCATAGTGGCACAGAGCCAGAATTTGAACCCAGCACTTGGCCTCTTTACCTCTCTACTGTGTCACTGGGAGGTGGACAGGATTCAAAAGGGCAAAGCTGCAAAACGACTGCAGCCAGCAAAATCCAATTTTCTTAAACCCCAAAGAAATCTTCAAATATGTTCCACAAAGGAGACTGGAGAAAACACTGCTCCCTATCCAAGAGGGAAGGGATGGAAATGCAAAGCAAAATGGACTAAATGCTTCATTCTGCCATTCCGTCATGTTTAAAAGCAGAGATTGGAGGGTGCCCTGTTGTGATAGGCTGGGGCGAAAACATCAGATACAAGGCAGGGAGAGCCTGATGACACTCAGCCCAGGAGACTCACAAAATCCAGAAGTGTCAGCACCCCGTCACAGGCCAGAGTGGCAGGGTAATCAGAGCGGACAGGCAAAGTCCCCTAGGCAGGCAAGGCGGCAGGCAGGCACGGGGAGGGGGTGGTGTTCATCTTTATAAGAGGATGAAGATAAACCTGGCACTCACCAAGCAGTCACATTAATACCAACACCTTGCCAATCTCCATGCCACAACAAAGAAACCCAGCGGGCGCATGCTGAACTCGTGAATCTTCAGGGAGCGACCTTGTCTGCTTAATTTCCGCCCAGGATAGAATGATGGGCGATAGGCAGGGGAGTGGAAGATGTGATCAGTTTCAAATTCAGGGCAAAGAACTGTCGACTCAGTCCGACTCATAACGACCCCATATCTGGACTAGTGCCTGGCTGACGAGAAGTATGGAGGACAAGCCAGGATGAGCCTTTGTCCGTGTAGAGGGTGCTTGCAGTCAGGGCCGTGGAACATGAGGTACAACCTTCAAGTCACATGCCAGAGCTGGACCTTAGAGGTGACCTAATGTACCCTCAACTGTCACAGTGAAGGGGAAGGAGGCCTCCAGCAGGGCAGTGATGTGCCCAAGAGAGCAGGGCTGATCCTCTATTCAGTCATTGACTTACTCATTTGTTCATTCTCCACACATCTATTGAGGGTCCACTATATGCAAGGGAGCTATCAGTCAGTTTGTCATACTGTAGTGGCTTTAATGCTGCGGTGATGCTCAGTGGAGCTCCAGACTAAGACAGATTAGGAAGAAAGATGTGGCGATCTACTTCTGAAAACTGGCCAATGAAAACCCAATAGATCACATTCTCTGACTCACTGGCTTTGGATGCATCAGCTGCTAGAAGACGACATTGTGTTTGGTGAAGTAGAGGGTCAGCAAGCACAAGGGCAGCCCTCAGTGAAATGAGTTGACAACAGTTCTAATGACAGCAATCGGGAGGATAACACAGGACCATGCAACATTTCGTTCTGCTATACAGAGGTCACCACAAGTCAGCTCGATGCCATCTACTTATGTATCTATCTAGCTATCCATCTACTTACCTGTATGCAAGAGAGGGTGAAGGGCATGGAGCAGAGCTGGATTCTGTCCCTCCCTGACCTCAAGAAGCTAAAGTCAAATGGAAGAGGCAACAGGGAGTTTTCATAGTCACTTGGCTTGGGTGTGATTGGGGCTCTCCAGGTAGCTAGTCCTGGGAAGATTCCTCCCCTCCACCAAGGCTGAGCAATCTGTTAGGGACAGGTGATGAAAGAACCTGCAGGAAGAAGGGGCCTTGGCACTGAGCCTCAATGGGCCCTGAGCAAATAGGACCAGCAGGTGGAGATATGTGCTAATATACTCCTTCAGTTAAGCAGACACAACTCCAAGGGCTAAAGAAAATATGTATATAAATGCAAGACTGGACACTCTTCTGGTTCCAGATCACACTGTTCCCTGACCCACTGCCAGCAGGATCAGGCCAAGTCCCACACTGGGGTCCCATCTGCCTTGCTCATTCGTACCTCCACTCTTGCTCATGCTGTTCCCTCACCTGGCACTCCCTTTCCTTCCTTCCCACTTGTCCAAATATCCCTCCAGCATGCCCCACTCCACTGCCCCAGCCTTGCTGTGCTGGAGCCCCTGAAACCCTGGAGTGTATCTCTTCCTTTCAACAAACACATCATTACCTCTCTTCATTCACTCATTCAGACTGGGTGCTAGGCCACCCAACCCTGCTTCGAGCACCTGGGGCAGACTCATGGCCTGTCTCCTCTCCTCACAGGGAAGCTGGGGAATCAGCAGGTGTGAAATAAACCCTGAGGCAGGCCACCCCTCCAGATGGAGTCCCTGAGGTAGGCAGCAAAAATGGAAGGAATTAAAACTCCACATTTCACCCAAGTCTCATCCCTATAAGAAACCCTGGTGGCACAGTAGGTTAAGCAACTTGGTGGCTAACTGAAAGGTCAATGGTTTGAACCCATCAAGCACTCCATGGAAGAAAGATGAGGTGGTCTGCTTCCGCAAAGATTACAATCTGGAAAATCCACAAGGAGGCGGCAATGGGTTTAATTGGGTTTTTTAATACTCACGCCCCTGCATTCGACCTCTGGGAAAGGATTTCTGTCCTTAGCAAGTGGGAAGAGGGTGGGAGGCAGCCAAGGAATTCAGTTGGGATAGAGACCTAACCCCAGGTGTCTGTGCTCTGTCAGCCTCAGGCCTGCAGGTGAGGTGAGGGACCAGCTTTTGTGATTCATCATGCATTCCACAAATATTCTTGAGCAAGTGCTATGTACCAGGGGCTGTGCTAAGTGCTGGGGATGCAGCAGCAAAACAAACAAACAAAACAACAAGTAAAAACCCCTGCTCTGAAAACCATAAACACACTGACAAAGAGTTACTAACCAAAACTAAGCTTCTTGTTGCCGAGGAGCTCTGGTAGCATAGTGGTTATGAATCGGGCTGCTAACCTCAGGGTCAGCAGTTCAAAACTACCAGCTATTCTGCGGGAGAAAGATGAGGCTTTCTGCTCCCTAAAGGGATGGGCACATAACCACCACCAGGCACCCTATATGGAACCCTATGTAGCCAGCCCTGGTGGCACTGCAATATGGATGAGTCCGTGCTTATCCTGGGTTTGAACTATTAACCAGCTGCTCCTAAGAAAAAAGATGAGTCTTTCTACAAGAGTTGAACCCAGTGACAGTGGGTTTGTTTTTTATTGTTGTTATTGTCTCCTAGCCACCCTAAAGGACAGAGTTGAAGTGCCCCATAGGGCTTCCAAGGCTATAATAATCTTTACAGAGCAGACTACCACATCTTTCTCCCATTGGATGACTGGTGGATTTGAACCACCAACCTTGCAATCAAGTGTATAACCCCTGTGCCACCAGGGCTCCTTAGATACTGGTACCCAAAATCCCAAACCCACTGCCCTCAAGTCAATTCCGACTCACAGTGACCCTATAGAACAGAGCAGACCTGCTCCTTAGGGTTGTTGAGACTGTAAAATCTTTATGGGCGCAGACTGCCTCATCTTTCTCCCAAGGAGCAGCTGGTGAGTTTGGGAATTGCTGACCTTCAAGTGTCACTGTGGCACCACGGCTCCAAAGATTTACTGCTCAGCTGCTATTTTAGACAGAGTGCTTAGAGAGGCCTCTCTGAGGAGGGGACACCTGAGTGCACTAAGGATGTGGATCGAGCAGACATCTAGGGAAGAGTGTTCCAGGTGGAAGGAACAGACAGTGCAAAGGCCCTGAAGGAGACTTGTACCTGGTGTGTTTAAGAAGCAACAAGAAGCTGGCATGGTTGCAGCAGAGAAAAGGAGTAAGTGGAAGGTCATAAGGTCCTGAAGGTTAGGGGAAGGCAGCAGAAACAGGAGTGGGCACTTGAAGTGTCCACTCTGAGCTGGACTTCTGGATCCTGGGGTTCCCCAGAAACATGAGCAATGTCAGCCCCTCTGGTGGCACAGCTCTTTCAATGAGCCAATCTCTTCCTCTCCTCCCCTCCAAGCCCCCAGGAAGAGGGTGTTCCAGTTACAGTCAAGGAAGATGAACCCAGAGAGGTCACAGAGACCTGCTGGATGCAGAGCCACCTGTGCCTTGGGGCTCCAACTGCCCACAGCACCTGGTCTGCTGAGCTGGGTCTGCCAGTGGCTGCCCACGCCACCACGCAGACAAGGGCCATCGAAATGCAAGTCTGACGTCCAACCCTGGGAGTTGCAGCTGGAGGTTAGATCAGCATCAGCTTGACTCACCCTTGCCTCCAGAATATCAATGAGCATGTATGGTGGGGAGGGGTGGGATGAGACTTCAGGACTCCCCTCTGGGAGCAGAAGAGGATATCCTCCAAGGAGCAGGTCTGAGAGACCCACACCCAGAGAGGCATCCTGTTCTCACCCTTGAAGCCCAGGCAGTCCCAGGTGTGTCTTTCAGTTTGCTCAACTGAAAAGCCCAAAGCCAAACTCCCTGGGTGGGCCCATGAAGAACCCCCAGCCACATGCAGATGCTGGGGGACCACCTGCTGGAATCAAATCCCACCCCTGCTCCTTTTCTTTTTTTAACTGGAGTCCTGGGATGGCACTGTATGATAAGCACTGGATTAACAGGTCAATTTGAAAGGCAAGACGGAAGTTCAAACCCATCAGCCACTCCTCAGAAAACTTA
>NW_006408556.1:2392691-2393797 GCF_000296735.1 Chrysochloris asiatica
CCATTCGTCCACTGAGTGTATGTAGCCGAGTTTGTATATCCATTCGTCCACTGAGTGTATGTAGCCGAGTTTGTATACCCATTCGTCCACTGAGTGTATGTAGCAGAGTTTGTATACCCATTCGTCCACTGAGTGTATGTAGCCGAGTTTGTATATCCGTTCGTCCACTGAGCGTATGTAGCCGAGTTTGTATACCCATTCGTCCACTGATGAGCATTTAGCTGGTTGCTATCACTTTGCTACTGTGAACAGCGCTGCGATGAACATGGGTGTGTATATATCCATTTGTGGCAGCAATCTCTCTACTTGATATATATCCTAGAGAAGAACCTGTTACTTTCCAGCTGTGTGGCCGCAAAGCAGTTACTAAACCTCTCTGAGTTTTGCCATCTGTATAATGGAGCCAATGATGATGATGATACCTAATGAGTTAACAAGTAAAAGCATGCAAGATAGGTCCTGGTATATAGGAGGACTCCACAAACACCACCTACTAATATCATCCCTGGTCCTTTCTCATGCCCACAGGAGCCTTGGGCTCAGACAGGTGACACTTCCAGGTGACCTAAAGCAAAGCCCAAACTCAGGTTCCCATCTGTGAAATGGTGACACTAATGCAAGTAATCTGAGGCTCTGGAAAGACTGTGGGAATGTCAAAATGTGTGCTCCAGACCCTATCCCTGAGAGCACCCAGGACACTGGGTGGGAGGCGCCGGAGGGCAGCGTCAAGTCTGTATCGCCCCCTCACCACCTGTCTCCCTTCGCAGTGACTCACGCGTTATCTCTGGAGCCCAGGCGGGGCCTGCTCTGCATGTCTAATCCCAGCCCTGGTTATGATGCTGCTGAGCTGGTAGGAAGGGCAGGCTCCTAGCCTTCCCCTTGGGCAGCCTCAACAACAGCCTCTGCAGCAGAAGGACAGAACCCTGGCTGCAAGCTGAAGGTATGAGCACATACACGCTTGCACACATGCCCCATGAGCACACCACATGACCACATAGACCCAGACACACTCCAATGCACACACACACAGACACCGCTACTGAGGTCTGTCAATCACACTCCCGGAAACTCACATGCATGTGCACACGCACCCCCACACACAGACA